>NC_134474.1:36977280-37218901 GCF_964194025.1 Convolutriloba macropyga
TTTTCTCAGTTCAGACAAGTGGTCCCTGATCTGAAGTTGTCAATAATTGTTTCGACCCCACTTGTTGGGGGAGGACCTATATACTCAAATGGCTTTTTGTTCAGACAATTTTGGCCGATAGATATATTCATCGTAGAGAATTGTGAGAGGTATCATTAAAAAGCTCGTCCAGCGTCGAATTCGAAACTAAAAAGATTTTTTTGAATTTTGATTTTTTGAAGAGTTATCGAGGATTGAAGTTTTGTGTGGACACGTAATATTTGACATGATTTTGTTCACTTTTAGTGTAATTTTTCTTCAAATTAAGGTAATTTTATAAAAATCTTCATTCAAAATTACTTTTCACGCCACAAAAAGAATCAGTTTTGAGTTCCAAATAGATGATAAAAAAACTAGTTCTGGTCTCATAGGGATGTTTACTATCAAAAAAATTCGAATTCTTTTTGAGAGCTCTTTTTTAGAAAACATTTCATATTTTTTGTTTTCTTAAGTCACCTAGAGACGAGTCACTTTTCATACCGAGGCTACATTAAAGACAGACCTAATTTACAGTTTATTGAAGCCCAATGAAGCCCGAAAATTTTTTTTCATGGAATCGCTCGTATTGTTTATTTGCGTCGACTCTTGAGTTTTCGAAAATTTAAGGTCTTTTAATTTAACATCTTTTTGAGGTTTCACTAAATTTTTAGAGTCTTTTGGCATAGAATGGTTGACTAAAAGTGCAATAATTTTCGTAGGCAGCATTGTGTGAACCTATCTAGAGCTTTGAGTGGACAGGTAATGGCTGTTAAGACATTAAAAATGGTTTTTCGAGAAATTTTTTCAGCATTAATCGTTCATAAACTTATTTTCGTGAATTGTCAGTCAGTCTCAGTAATGACATGACCACCCTCTTTTCTATTGCAACCCATATTATTCCAGTTAGCGTTTTTATCTTCTTAATATTTGCTATATGACTTCAATGCCACAAGATTTCAAATTTTAAAAAAAATTTTTTGCATTTTTGTGCATTATTGGTCCCTCTTGGAACATTATCACGATATCCTGATATTGATATCTCTCATTGGCTTAGAGAAAATAATCAATGGAATTTGGTCAAAATTTTCAGAGAAAAATTTATGGTTTGAATGGCTTCGACACTTTCTTCGGGCACTTTTCCACTGAATTTTTGGTTTTTGCCTGCTTTTGTTGTTGTTCCCATAGTCAAAAGACATATTGTGATTTATTATTGATCACCTATGCATGAAAAATATCTTTATCTTGCTATTGAGGGATGACTGATCGTATTTATTGCCTTCCGTTGAAAGCTATTGAATTTAATGGCTTTTAAGACTTTAAAAATCCATTTTCGGGAAAAATTTTTAACATTAAACGATCTTAACTCTTATTTCATGATCTGTAAGTCAGTCTCAGTAATGACCAGACCCTTCATCTCTACTTCAACCAATATTAATCTAGTTAGAGGTTTTATGTGCTAACCATTGGTGTTAAGACTTCGATGCACAAGTTCTCCTATTTTTTTTAATTTGTTTACATTTTTTTTTTGTAATCCTGTTTCCTTTTGGAACCTTAACACATTATACTACAATTCTTAATTGCATTGATGGTTTAAACGGCTTCGACACTGTAAGATTTCTGAATTTTGATTAGGCTGCCTATCACGGGAAAATGATAGCGCCCAGATCTCACAATTCGAAAGGTTTTAGTTTGCTGGTTCGTCTTCTTCTTAACAACAATAGATTTCCCGTACTATGCTCTTGGCTGTTCAAAAGTGTCGATGGTGAAACGCTTAAATTAAATAACTGTAAAAATATATACAATAACTCAATAGGCATCAGGTAACATGCGCTACGACAATCAAAATAACTACTACTATAACTAATTCTAACACAAGCCACCACAAGCTTCGAACAATAACTAACTAAGTTATTTCTCAATCCAACTGTACAGTAACAACGATTGCCGCTTATACTCAAACACAATCAAAAGAGCTGGAATTATCCCTCAGCTAATAACAGACTGATGAACCACAGTCTAACAACAACAATAAGTCCGAGCTTCTCGCTCAATCAGGCAAACTCTGCCAAATAACTATAACTAATCCGAGCCGCTTGCTCAATCAAATAACGCAAGTTCAAGAGCCTATCGCTCACTTGCAACAACAATCGGTGCTCAATAATGTAACCGAACTGCAAAGACTACTCAGAGCTTCTCGCTCAATCAAATCAGGCAAACTTAGCCAAATAACTCTAATTCTATAACAGCGACTATTCAGAGCATCGCGCTCAATCGCTCCGGCAAAGTTAACGCAACAACGCTCAATAACGATTCACAGAGCTTCTCGCTCAATAGCAACGGCAAACTATGCCAAACAATTGATTATTAACTCGTTCGCGCATTGCAACTTCTGCGCTGCGCTTATAGTGTGAGCCTTTTATATACTGAGCCAAGCAAACAGTTTGTTTACTCAAACCAAACAACCGTCATTATTGCATAAGGTTTTCAGCCTTCTGTACTACTTTTGGCTACTTCGTTTACTTTCCGTAATACCACTTCCGTAATAAGGTGACGTAATAAATACCAACTCTTACTTATTAGATGTCAGTAAAGATGGCCGCCAAATACTACGTATGTGCGAATTCCGGATTTTTCGGTTCTTACGTGCAATTTGTTTACAAAGGGGAATTCGTAGGGTACCGTCCGCGTGTCAGCTGACCCGCCGCAGGCTTACGGCTTGGTTGCGTCGTACGTCCGTGATAAGAGAAATAATTCAAAATGGCCGACAAATCGGTTCACGCTTAGTTCTCGGCCGATCCTACGTTTCCGGGTCTTTCGTTTACATAAGGCGGTTTGGGGGGTACGGTTCGCATTCGGCTTAATCAGGCATGGGCTGAAGGCGTTATTACACCCTGTAATAGGTGGCGTTCATGAAACTCAAAAAACAGCGTTTTCGGATTTTACCCCAAAATTATCTCTTTTTCCCCTTATAAGTGTTAATGGCTCCCCACCTAGTTAAGCTGTCACTACCAATTCTTGTACACAAAGAGCTTAGGGGCACCCTAGGTTGTTGGCAATCCCGGTTGGGTTCGGCCATATCGGCTTCGCAAAATCGGGGGGGTGGACAAATTTTCAGTCCCAACTTGCAAAAATTTTCAGATTTGATCAAAATCGAGAATTCTTAAAAATCCGAATTTCTTTCAGTTATAATGGATGTCAGTGACTACTAACGGTTTGTTCGTTGCAACAAGCTACTCGCGGATTACAGCAAGCTAGTATTCAGTATAGAACGCAATTTCACATATATCCCCGTAAAATGCATTGAGGACAGTAATTCGCTGTAATTGGTTTATGAACTTCAGCTACGTAGCAGTGAATTTTTATATGCTCTTATTGGACCTCATGAGAGCTAGGATACCTAAATGTAAATCACGAGATTGAAAGAGATGGCTTAACCTCTTTACAGAGACTTTCATGATAACAGTTCAATGATGACATTTATTATGATTCCACACTTTATGATAACAGTACATATGATAGCAGCAAGCGCCAAGGTTCTGCCAACTCTCAATCAGTGCACCACAGATCCCAAATCTTTAATAGAATACCCGCAATTTCTGAGAGTTCAAGGTAACCGCTCTAACAAAATTACTTCACTTTCCGTTTCTCGTTAAAGTCATTACTGAACCTAATCTACTTGGCAGCTTGTTCCCCGTCTAGAGCTGAATCTTTTCTTAAAGGTTGTCCGGTGTTCGCAGCTGTTATACTGTCTCTAGTTGCATTACATAATTGTCCGTTCAACTTAAAAAAATGTTTCACACCTAAAATTCTGATAGTTGTTGTTTTAGGCCATTGGTTACAATTTTACAGACACTTTCTTCTCGCTCTTCTCTACTTTTTTTTTGGAATTTGCCTGTATTTGTTGGTGTTTTCGTAGTAAATGACTTTTTGTAATGTCTTATTGATGGGTTATCGATGAAAAACATCCTCGCCGTCTTATCGAGGCACAAAAAATTTCGTTGTTTTAATGTATTTATTCTGTTTGTTGATATATTGGACTCAAGTTAAAAAAAAGAATCCCATTGCTGTTAAAAATTAATCAAAAGTATCAAAATTTTTACTGAAAAGTTTGTTTTTTTTTATTGTTTAGGCAGCCGTAAATTGCTGACAATTCTCAGAGGCTTGTAATTGAGGATTGATTGAATAATGTTACCGAAAGTGTATAGCGAATAGTCTAAAGTATATAAAATTATACAATTTTAGGTTCTAAGGATTTTTCATTTTTAAAAAAATTTTTGTTGTCGTTTTTGTCAGCTTGCAACATATTCTCATCATTCATAGGTCACATACCTTTTGCTGTATTTTAAAAATTAACATGTTTACTGATGTTTTGTTTAATGGACAATATGCGTTATCATAAAAAGTTATGTGAGTGGTGTTTTTGTGTTTCTTCTTCTCCACTTTTAGCACAATCGGGTAACCCTAATGATTTTCAAATGTGGTTCATTTGAACCTATTTATTCTTTAAGTATAATTTAAGCTGAAATAGCATCATTAGAAATTGAAACAAAAAAAAACATTATACTCAGATAATAGCTAATGATTTCAATGGCTTCACTAATTTGTGTTTTTGCAATGATTGTACTTTGTTGTTTGTAAGTTTTTGAGTTTCTCTGCATCTATAGTCCGTTCCTATGGCTTAGTCTACAGCCAAGGACAGCTCCTATTGGATTCATTAACTAGGACTTATTTTGGTTTAAAAAATTATGGTTGATTTTTGAATTTCTCCTCATTATTTCTTAATTTTGTCGACTTGTTACCTAGTCTCATTAGAAAAAGTCCCATTTGGTGTGTAATTAGGAGACAATAAAATTATGTAGTTAGTGTTTTCTCTGATTGTAATTTGACGTTGCTACTAGTTGCTTTAAAATTTAGATATTGATTTTTTGCCGTGAAATTTTCGTTTTTGCTTTTTGTTGTTGTTTTGTTCTCTCAGTCTTTTCAACGCAGATCTTTTCGTAATGAGGCTTGGCATTAATTAATTCAATTATTAGTTTGGCTGTGAAACGTTTTTTTAAAAAATCAAACATCTATTTTTGATCATATTTTTGTCAAAATTGTAAGTCAAAAGACAGTTAAGTCAGAAATGTAGAAGAGCGCGGGTCAGCCATATCAAGCACAGTAAATTCTCAAAATCTGTTTGTCCAAAAGGCAGCAGTAACAGTTAGCTCAGCACAAATACTTTCTGCTAGCAGTAGGATTTGAATCAAACTATAGTAAAGTAAAGTTTATTTAACCGATTGTTGAAATAACAGCATTTTATGATAAGCCCAATACAAATATGTCAGCCAAACAATATGTAACAAAAATGAATGAGCTATTTGGCTCTTCAAAGTTGATGGCCATAGAGATATAAAGTTCTTGGCTAATTTATAAATGAAATCATAGATCATAGAAAATAATTCAAACAAAGTATTTTCGTCTGGTATAAAAGTTTTAGCAAGCATTTTGAAAAAAAGCGACGCTCAAATTAGAGCACAAATTTATATTGGGTGGTAGCAAGTCTGCGCTTTTTAAACAGTTGTATGCTTTTCGGAGCGTGTTTTCTAGTGACTTTTCCTTAGTGCGCGTCCTACTGTATTGAGAGCGTAATCTGTTCTTTGCGACGAGTATTATAGACAGGATCCAGACCAGAGCTTTCAGTGGGGATTTTTAGGGGCAATTTGGATCTTAATAGTAGTAGAAGTTCTTTGAAAACTTCACAGAAACACAAATCGAAAAATGTTAACAAGTTGTCCTGCTCATAGATGTTACGAAGGGGATCTATTTTTCGTTTGAAAAAGATAGCTCGAATTATCCTTCTATGGCAGTTTTCAAGATGCTGTAAGGCTATTTTTCAAGCACTTCCATATATCAGAAGACCATAAGTTACAATTGATTTCGCATAGGAATGATAAAACGTCAAAATGTGTTTAATGTTGAAAAGGTTTAAAATTTTAAACTCGGTATAAAATGCCACAAAATTTGTTCAATTTCTTCGTTATATACAATTTGTCTTCTTTGTACGTCAGCTTCGGGTCCAGATAAACTCCAAGGTACTTGCATTTGTGACCTGTAGCTATTTCTTAATCCTTAAATTTGAATATGCCGCTGACTTGCGATTTTTACCGGAATGAATTAATGTGCACTTTGAGTAGTTCACTGATAGTTTGTTCCATTTGAACCAGTCAATCAAAGGGATCAGTTCTTGATTAAAAACATCGAATTCCTTGCCGGAACCCACTAGTGTTGTATCATCAGCAAAGAGACTAACTCTGCTTTGCTTAATTTGATTTGATAGGTCGTTGATATAAACGACAAACAAAAACGGGCCCAGGATTGAGCCCTCAGGAACACAAGTTTCAATTACTATTGTTCCAGTACATTTCCTTCGATGACAGAAATACTGAGCTCTATCGGACATGTAATTTATCAATATTTTTAGATTTGGCTCACGGAATCCGTATCTCTCTAGTTTTTCCAAGAAAATTTTATGATCCAGCGTATCAAAAGCTTTTGAAAGATCCAGAAAAATTGCATGCCCTTGCTGTCCACGCTCAATACCTTCTCTGATGTAATCAGTTATTTTTGCTATAGCATGTGCACAGGCGCGGTGAGAACAGAATCTGAAATGTCGTTGGTTGAACAGGTTTTTAGTCACAAAAAATTAAACATCTTAATATAGAGAACATTTTCAAAAACTTTTGAGAAACAATTCAAAAGACTGATTGGTCTGTAATTTCGACAATTTAAGTAGTTTCCTTTTTTGTATACTTTAAGTAGTTTCCTTTTTTGTATAATGGTGAGATTTTTTTTCAATTTTGAGGCATTATGGAGAAAAATTTTCTCAAAGAATTTGTTAATAGCTAAAGCAAAATACGGTTCAAGGAATGGCGAGCAACATATGAAACTTTCATTACAAATGCCATCGTTACCAAAACTTTTTTTGTGTTTCATGTGGGATAAAATATTTGCTATCTCATCACAATTTGTTGGGAAAAGAGGCATCGACCCAACAATTTTTTCCACTGAAAACGTTTCAGACGCTTGCTGTATCCTATCCGATACCGTTCTACCAATTTTCGCAAAACAATCATTCACTTTGTCTTTTTTTGGAGTTTTGTGATTGACCATATCATAATTAGTTATAGAGCGGAAAATTTGAAAAAGTTCCCGACGACATGGATTGGTTCCTATTTTTTCATATTCTCTATTTTTATCTGCGTGCGGATTTTTTGTGTTACATCATTCCTTGAACGCTGATATCAAAGTTTGTTTTTATCGGTCGGAGAATTCAGCCATAAATGAAGAAATTTGTTCCTTTTATTGATCGCGTTCTTCATATTGTTTGTTATCCAAATGCCTTTTCTTTAACAATTGACTTCACGCAAAGGTGCAAACTTTTGAATTGTATCCATTATTGATTTCAATATTTCAATGTAAATATCTAAATATCTTCGGCAGTGACGTTATCAAGATCAGTTTTTCGCAGACTTTGGTCCCGCACGAACAAAAATTTAAGACTGTTTTCACCCTTTAGCTTTGAAATGTCTCGCTGCCAATTTGGTTCTTCCTTGATAACTAGCTTTTTGGTATTGCTGGTGAACACCCCCTGAATTGCAAAATGATCACTCTTAGTTGTTGTGATAGTTTCAGTTGCTATATATTTTCCCATGGTTGATGGCGTGACTCTAGTCGGTTCGCAATTTTGCACTTGGAAATCAAATGTTTGAAATGATTTGAGATATTGTTCAGTTTCATAACATTGCTTAGGTATATCAATATTCACATCAACAAGTATAATGGTCTCGCCGTTTAAATTGTTTAAAAACAGCAACAAGTTCTCAAAGGCATCCAGAAATTTTGTCAACCGGGAATTTGGTGGTCTGCAAATCAGGCAAAAACGTTTCTTGTTTCCGTCAATGCCAATTTCGATTATCAAATTTTCAATTCGATGGTATTCGATTGTTTAATTGTTATGTGTAGGAGATCGTTTCTTACATAGAAGCCAATTCCACCAGCTCTTCGCGAGTCATTGAGGGATTTAGAAATGATTGGGTGATATCCTTCGAAGTGATATATTACTACCGGATCTTCCTCTGCCAGCCAGGTTTCCGTAAGGCCTATCAGATCCAGCTTTGTACCAAAATCGTCTACAAAGGTTACCAATTCGTCAAAACGACACCTTAAAGTCCTAATATTAAGTCCAATGATATTGCAATTCACTGTTTCTTTATTAGCCTCGGCTTGGTACTCAGAAAAAGAACATTGTTTTGTTTACAAGTTTTCCCGTTACCTTTTGCAGTTAAACTTTTTTGTCTTAGATTTTTTTTCGCTGGCTTAACGTCGCTTATTAAGAAAAAACCACCAATGGAAGTTTGACCGCAAAAAAGCTATGCCTTGTTTGGCACTCGCTGTGACTTCAAATCAGCACTGATTTCACTTGAAGATTCTCTCGATCTTTTTGCATTGAAGCTCTGGATGTCAATTTGCCTTGGCGTTTTCTCAAGACAAAAAAACCCGGCTGCTGTCTTGGTATGAGGAGGATGCTTTTTCTTAGTCACCGCTACCTCTTTTATGTCATCAACGGCTGTAATACTTTTTTTCAACAACACTGCGAAAAACACCTTCTGTGTTCTTCTTGAAGACCTTCACATTGCAATTGAATGTAGTGGTAATAAAGCCAAGAGATTCTGCGTGCTCTTTTAAGTCTTTTTCAATTCTGGGGACACGCTCCTTGATTAAGACTCCACGACCATTCGAAGGATTATTAGTTTGATCTAACCATGGCTTGCGGCCAAATATCTCCATTGTTTCGTTAAAATATAAAAAATTTGACAATGATTGCAGTTGGATATGCTGGATTTGGTGACTTACCAAGGATGTGACACGCCTTGAAACTATATACTTTTTGTCTCATGGCTCAACAGAAATGGAATATAGTTTTTGAGGCACATCGAGTTTTTGTTTGTTCTTATTCAGTCGCGAACCTAAAATAGTCCCATTAAACGCTAATTACATTCAAAAATTTTCCGACTGCCAAGGAAAAGCATTGCAAAACAATTAATTGACGGTGCCTATCTGACGGTACCTAACGCCTTCACGGGCCAATTGACAACTTTTTTTTCAAATTATTTTTATTATTTTTGCCAAATAGCTGAAATGAAAGGAGATTCTACTTCAGAAAATGTTTATTTCATATAACTATTCTCTTCACAGAAATGTCAATAGAAAACACCAGGGACAGAGATCGCAGCGACACCGGTAAACTGTCAGAGATTTCTATCCATTTAAAGTGAATAGACCACCTCCTGTTCGTAACTGTTTTTGGTCTCAGAAATGCATCATCTGCGTAAAAAGAACTCTTGTTTTCATGGATTGATGTTGCTCCTTATCAAATCAATGACAATACCATCAAGAAGTAAAAACAGCTGTATTTCAAATGGTAAGGAAAATTTGTGGATTGGATACAAATGAGATTAAATCTACTTAAAGGGCCACAAACTGTATAATGGAGATCGAAAAAACTGTATGAAGATTGAAAAATTTGTAAATAAAAAAATATATTAAATAGACAAAAGACAAAAAAAAGAGTTTCAATTCTCCATAAAAAGGACATTGATAACGACAAAAAACTGAATTACAGTGTACCCTAGCGTACAAGAAACAATGAAAGAAAGTTGAAAATTGAAAACACTAAAACAACTTTCCATTTCTAAATTAAATCGACTGATTAAAAAGATGTAAGCTCTGAATGTTATCTGTTGGTTGCCCAAAAAATTATTTTCCTCAATACGTCAAAAATTTTTCGCCTAAAGAATTCAACCCGTGCGTTTAAAAGATTTATTATACAGTTTTTCAGAACCAATCAAAAAGATGTGTCCTACAGGGAACAGCGCTTGGCCATGCAATGCTGTAATGTAGTTTTGAAAAAAAATGCCAATGCCAGCAACATTCTCAAATATCAACATGAGACGTTAAATATTTCGGAATCGGAATATACAAGCTATTGCAAGCCTGAATCTAATTATCTCTGATCTTGACATACACTTCTGTAAAACAGCCAGAAATGTGGCAACAAGACTGAAAGAAAATATAACAAAGTCAATTTTGAGACTCTTGGGAAACTTGAAAGCCGAGCGACTTTTCGTTCCCAAAAAATGACATAAGGTAACAAGACAATAAACACATTGAAGAATCAGCTACTTATAAAATTGTTGAGATGATTACTTGAAGCAGTGATTTGGCTTGCAATGAAGATAATAGCTATCATTTGAGAAAATCTTCGGGAGAAGCTACCAAAAAAACAGATAACTGTCATTTAACAACGTTTCAAATTCGTTCAAAAATTATCAAATATCTGTTCTGATCTGAGAACTTTCTGAAGAAGTTTTTGATGAAATTTAATTAAGAGATCAAAAATACAAAAAGTATTATTACAGTTGGCAGAAATTTAATTTCAAAACAAGATCATAAAGGAAAAGAGTTTCCATTCTCCATAAAGTTGCAAAATTTTATGTAAAAAACTAAACCAAACGTTCTTCCTAAACAACTCTATTAAGCCTATGTTACAAAAATGTTACAAATGGCCTTAAAATGTTACATACTAAATGTCAATATCTGTGACATTTGTTTATTTATTAAATTACTAGACAAAACCTCTTTCTCACAAACCTCTGCATGTCTTGAAAGAGAACACATTCTGAACCTTGAGAATTTCAGCTTCAGATCAATATTCTCCGTGGATTGAGCTCCACTGTACTTTTCAGAGTCATTTTGAAAAGTACCTTAATATTATGAGATAGTGATCTTTTGGCAAATTCTTTTTTTTTGAAATAATAATTGCACAATTTTTTTGCTCACTGGTTGCCCTAAAATTCATTTTCAACGAATATGTAGCTTTCCCTCCAAAAGACTTAAACTTATGATTACAAATTTTTTATTATCCAGCTCCAGCTCTCCAGAACCAAAAAAAATTGTACCGCAGGGAACAGTGCATAGTCATGCCCACATATAACATCCACCTTAGTGATTTGATGCTTACGAGGTTTTCAGAAAAAATCAAATAAACTGTAAACTAATTTTTGGAAGAAAATTTTGTTAATTCCAGCAACATTTTCCAATATCAACAAGGGACGTTAATTATATGGAAACGTAACATATATGCTTTTGCAAATCTAGAGATAAGTGTCACTAATCTTGACATGCAATTCTACTAAACACCAAAAAATTGCCAACAAGACTGAAAGAAAATATAACGAAGACAATTTTGAGTCTTTTTGGAAATTCCGAAGACGAGCAACAATTTTTTTCTAAAACAGTGCAAAACGTAACAAGACAAAAAACACAATGAAAAACCAGCTGCTTACAAAAAAAAATGAGAAGGTTAATTGACACAGTGGCTTTTCTCATACTTAACATAACAGCTATTTCTTGGGCAAATCTTACAGACAGCAGAAAACACAAATCTTTCATTGTGTTTTTCCTATATAACTCTATTTAGCCTATGTTACAAGAATTTTAGAAACGGCCCTTAAAATGTTAGGAACTGAAGTTTTAAAACTGGCTTTTGAGAACAGCATAAATTCGTTCATATATTATCAAATATCTGTTCTGACTTGAGAGTATTGTGGACAAGTTTTAATGAAAGTTACTTAAAAAAACAAATAAAAAACACACTAAAATGGATTGCAAATGACAGACATTCTGTATTAAATTTCAACTCTGCATTAAATACCATTGGTTATAATAAAATTTGAAAAACAGTGCACCATAAAAATACTGAAGTCAGTTGAAATTCAAATATCAACAAAAATTACCTGCAAATTTCTTTTTAAAAAATCAACCAACTGATTACAATATGTTATGTTATAGGTTCTGGTTGTCTAACTGCTTTCAAGACACTTCAAGTTTTTCTGCAAAGTTTGCAAATATTTGTTTCTCAGATTTAAGTGATCTTTTTTGGTGGAGAACAAGACCGGACTTTTAAAAAATTAGCTCGATTTTTATGAAGTATTATCACAAAAGTGAGGTACAGAGGAGTGTCTACCCTTTATCTGTACCACATACATCTATTGGAAAGAGTTTTTTCTGTTTTTGATTTCAATTTTTTGGTAAATTTTCATGCAATTTTTTATGTACAGAACTAAATCAAACCAAACCAAGTTTTTCCTGTGTAACTCTGTTTAGCCTTTGTTACAAGAAAGTTAGAAACGGCCCTTAAAATGTTAGGAACTGAAGGTTTATAACTGGCATTTGAAAACAGCATAAATTCGTTCATATATTATCAAATATCTGTTCTGACTTGCGAGTATTGTGGACAAGTTTTAATGAAAGTTAGTAATAAAACAAATGAAAAAGACACAGAAATGGATTGCAAATGACAGACATTCTGTATTAAGTTTCATTTCTGCATTAAATACCATTGGTTATAATAAAATTTGAAAAACAGTGCACCATAATTATACTGAAGTCAGTTAAAATTCAATTATCAACAAAAATTACCTGCAAATTTCTTTTTGTAAAATCAACCAACTGATTACCATATGTTATGTTATAGGTTCTGGTTGTCTAACTGCTTTCAAAACACTTCAAACTATTCTGCAAAGTTCTCAAATATTTGTTTCGCAGATTTAAGTGATCTTTTTGTTGGAGAACAAGACCGGACTTTTAAAAAATTAGCTCGATTTTTATGAAATATTTTCACAAAAATGATTTACAGAGGAGTGTCTACCCTTTATCTGTACCACATACATCTATTGGAAAGAGTTTTTTCTGTTTTTGATTTCAATTTTTTGGTAAATTTTTTATGCAATTTTTTATGAACAGAACTAAATCAAACCAAACCAAATTTTTCCTGTATAACTCTATTTAGCCTATGTTACAGGAAAGTTAGAAACGGCCCTTAACATGTTAGGAACTGAAGGTTTATAACTGGCATTTGAAAACAGCATAAATTCGTTCATATATTATCAAATATCTGTTCTGACTTGCGAGTATTGTGGACAAGTTTTAATGAAAGTTAGTAAAAAAACAAAGGAAAAAAACACAAAAATGGATTGCAAATGACAGACATTCTGCATTAAGTTTCAATTCTGCATTAAATACCATTGGTTATAATAAAGTTCTGAAAACAGTGCATCATAAAAATACTGAAGTCAGTTAAAGTTGAAGTATCAACAAAATTTACCTGCAAATTTCTTTTTAACAGATCAATCAACTCATTACATCATGTTATGCTATAGGTTCTGGTTGTCTAACTGCTTTCAAGACACTTCAAATTTTTCTGCAAAGATTGCAAATATTTGTTTCTCAGATTTATGTGATCTTTTTTGGTGGAGAAAAAATCCGGACTTTTAAAAAATTAGCTCGATTTTTATGAAATATTATCACAAAAGTGAGGTACAGAGGAGTGTCTACCCTTTATCTGTACCACATACATCTATTGGAAAGAGTTTTTTCTGTTTTTGATTTCAATTTTTTGGTAAATTTTTCATGCAATTTTTTATGTACAGAACTAAATCAAACCAAACCAAATTATTCCTATATAACTCTATTTAGCCTATTTTACAAGAAAGTTAGAAACGGCGTTTAAAATGTTAGGAACTGAAGGTTTATAACTGGCATTTGAAAAACAACATAAATTCGTTCATATAATATCGAATATATGTTCTGACTTGCGAGTATTGTGGACAAGATTTAACAAAAATTACTAAAAAAAAAAACAAATGAGAAACACACAAAAATACACAAAGGTAACAAAAACACACAAAGGTAACCAGACAAAAAACAGAATGAAAAACCAGCAGCTGCTTACAAAAAAATTGTGAAGATTAATTAACACAGTGGTTTTTTCTCATACTTTACATAACAGCTATTTCATGGGCAAATCTTACAGACATCAGAAAACACAAGTCTTTCATTGTGTTTTTCCTATATGACTCTATTTAGCCTATGTTACAAGAATGCTCGAAATGGCTCTTAAAATGTTATAAACTAAACGTTTTTATCGGTACATCGGTGTTAATTGTTTTTTTCTATATTATAAGAGAAACTCCAATTTTTTTGAAAAAATTGCAAGTATTTGTCGCCAAAAATGGGGTGACGGATCTGGTGGTGAACGAGACTGGCCTTTAAAGTTTTTAGCTGTCCTTTTTCCACGGAATTTCAGAGTGTTGCGGAGGAGGGTTTTCAATTTATTTGTGCCATCCACCCATCTAAAAAAGATTTCACTCTGTTTTTTGATACCCTTTCTTAATATAATTTTTTTTGTAAATTTTTGAGCAAAACACTGAAGCAAGCAAAAGAACTCTATTTAGCTGATAATACAGCAATGTTTGAAAATGGTGCTTTACATGTTATCATTTACATGTTTCTATCAGTACGAATGTGACGTCTGTTTTCTTCGGTCAAAAATTTTCCGAGAAAAATTTCATTCTCAAACCTCTGCACTTCTTGAAAGCACACTGTGATCCTTAAGAATTTCGGCTTAAGATCAATACTATCAATGGATTGCGCTCTACAGTAATTCTCAGAATCTTTTCGACAGGAACCTGATTTTTACGAGAAAGTGATCCTGAATTTTTTGCTAAACTTTTTTTGAAATACCACCTCACCAACTGTTGCAAAAGTTTTTATTCACGGGATGACCGCAAAATTATTTTAACCTGTGAGTAGAAATTTTCGCTAACGATTCTTTTTTCATGCTGATAAAAGATTTTTTATCCAGCTCTTGAAAAGCAAAAACAGCTGTCCCACAGAAAACAGCGATTCCTCATGCTCTTATCCAACATCTACTCAATGGTCATGACGCTTAAATCTGATGAAAACTAAATTTGTGCAAAACTTTGATGCTTGTTCATTGTATTGAGAAAAGAATTCAAGTACTGTTGGAATGTGAAAACCATGCTAACGCTAGCAAAATCTTCAAATATTATTAAAAAACACTAAAAAAATAAAACTCCCTGAATGTGCGCATATAACTTTTGCAAACCTGGTGATAAGTGTCTCAAATAAGTTTTTATAAGATAAATTTTTTTTATTAAAGCAATTGGAGGGATTTCCGCTTTGCATAAAAATTGACACTTTCAAATGCCACGCTGTTTCATTATTTTTTTCTCGCTCACTGACGAATTACCTTTTCTCCTTCATATATTTACACTGTCAACCGGAATAACTTCATTTAGAATTCACGTGTTTCTCTCCCATGCCCCAGGTTGTACATATACATTTTGGTAATTAGACTGAAGTTTCTCACAAAAACAATTTTCAGAATACGGCAAGATGACTCGCTCGAAGTTTTGCGTAGCACAGAATATTCCAACATTCGTCTCAAGTTTGTGAAAAACTTCGTCTATTCTGAGTTGAAAATATTTTTTGACTGTCAATTAATCGAAGCTCAATTTGATGCTTTGTTCCGTAGCAAACTTGAGTACGATTTTTTTATTCTGCAAAACTAATGTTTTCAAAGCCCTCATGTTAACATAATTTTACCAGATGAACATCCATTGCTTTATCAATTATGTCACAATGAAAAACAAATTTTCACAGAGGGTTAATTTCAGGAAGAGCAACAAATGAAAAGTTTAAATTCGTGTAGAAAATTAACCCAAACAATGGAGTAGAGTATTATAAGAAGTTCAATTGTGGGCCAGATGTTAATTGCCAGTTATTATCAATTCAAATGACCTATAAAAAAAACAATTTTGAGAGAAAGAGAAGAAAATGAAAAAAATTGGGGGTTGGGGTGTTGTTACAATTGTTATGTAATTGTTGTATAATGGAACGTTTATAACATTGTATAGATGCTTCGAGGTTAATGAGAACCTTATGATAAGACAGTGTTTTTTGAATAATATCCTTAAAAAAGTCCGAGTTTTACATTATTTCTGAGGTTTTTCTGCTAAATCGCAGATTTTTAAGCTTTTTCATATTTTTTCGAATCAATGAGAATAAAAACAACGCGAAAAGACAGTTTTTGCTCAAAAATTTCTTTTGATACCAAATATTGACGGATTCTGTGGAATAAATTTGTTTCAGAGGAGTAACAACACCTAAAAAAGGCACATTTTGTAACTGTTTTTGCCAATAGTCGAATTTACCATTTTTTCTCCAAAAACAGATTTTTTCATGTTTCCGAGATGGTTACTTGATTGCTGTTTCAAGAAATTCGTGGTTCCAATAGCAGACAAAAGAACCTTTTCAATAAGAACCTTTTCAGGTTTTTAAACTCAATTTTAACACGCTTTGTTAGCAATTATTGTAATTACCAGACAGCTCACAAAATACAGAAATTAACTGAAATTTCACACCCAAATGAAAACTTTTGGACACTTGGTAAGCTTACTCTCAATTTTTATCTCTTCTTATTTTTTTATATTTCAATCCCGATGTGGGTCAATTGGTCAAGGTCGGCTATTACTCATTTAGTTATGGCTACGTACAATTTAATTGGATTGATTTTCTTCAAACTTAACGTAAAATCCTGTATTTAAAGGCAATGAAAAACACGGATAAAGTCGTATTTTTCTTATTTTTCGAGGGCTAATTCACTTACCTACACTTTAAAATGGCTTTTTCTTAAAAAAAATGATAGCTCAACATGTTTCCAGTGTATCTTAAATGATTTTAAAAAAACTATTTGAAAAGTGTGAACATCGAAAACTCGAAAACAAAAGAAACCAAGCTTTTATAAAAGGGAAGGATAGAATAATTAGAAGAAGAGATAGGTTGCTAAAGCATCATTTTGAGCTTGAAAAATTTGACAGTCAAAAATATTTTCATCTCAGAAAAAAAATGAAGCTTTTGACAAACTCAACAGTATGATGGAAGACTCTATGCAACGCAAAATCTCGTTCGTTTCATTTTGTTTCTGTAAGTTTTTTTGTTTGATCTTTTTATTCAAACAAACAGATTTTAGTGAAATTCAAATACTGCATCTGTTGTATCATCAAGTCTACAAAATAAAAAAAGTTGTACAAAGTAATTCAATCTCAAACCAATAAAGCCACAGAGAACAACAATTGGGTAATTTTTGTCAAATATTACTCTAAGAACTCATAGGCAATAGGGAAGAAATTAAGGCATTTTGATATTTTCCAATTTTATATTTTTGGCTCCTTTTTTCAATTTTTTTATTTCCACGCCAAAACTTGATTTTTCGTTAAAAAATTTTAAAAAATTTCGTCCTATGTTATTAAAATTTCAACCTGGTCGTTGTGATAAACTTATTAAATAGTTTGAGATAAATTATGCCAAATACACGAGGTCAGCGATTGGATTCTGTAAACGATGGGAAATGAGCGAAGGACAGTTTTTCTTTGTGCTAGAAGAAGTCAGACGAACAGTGGATTGAATGTGAGCTTTGCTACCATCGGTTTTATGTGACATGGTGTCGTGTCTCAATGGATGCCTTCAATGTTATTCAGCAAACGAAGAGCATTCTATGGTGTCAAGAATCTTGTATTACTCCAGCACAAGATATGTTAAAGGTACTTTTAACTGAAAAATTGGCCATGGATGAAGTTAATACTAAAATACAATCAACTATCGATTTAGTAAAGGTTGTTAAGGCAGCCGTAACGGAGCCCAATAGTGTATTATATAATGAAATTGTTGAATGTTCTAGTAAAATAAACATCGCTCACAACATATCAATGGGAAGTTATGGGATACGTATACATTGCTTGCCTGATTCATCCGATGGAAATCACTTTAAACGAATACAGAGGGATAAAAAAAAACGCCCATAAAGCTCAGAAGTTTATCTTAATTGAAGATGTTACAATAGATGATGTTTATAGAATTCGACGCTACAATAAAAATAGCGACAGGTTGAGGAATATTATTGTAAAGCTTGCAAATGAATGATAGTACCGAGCGCTGCTCCGTTCAAACTATAAGCTGAAACAATGTCCGCAAAAAGTTCTTATATCAAAAGAACTGTCAGGAACCGAACGGAAACCGGAGAGAAAATGCCTTATGGCTAGATCAAACCTTTTAGAAAGTTGGACACAGAGGAGTGATATGAGATAAAGGAACATTAAATTTTTATTCAGAGCGACTGCTCCAGACCAATGGCTTGAGCACACCTCCTCTCTACAAAATTGAATACAATACCCAAGCATAAAGTTACTCAGTGCCAGATTCTTGAAGAAGTCAAACGCCGTTAGTCCCTCAGATGTTTATATCTTTGACCAAAAAATACCTATATGCTGTATCACCGAGACCTGGTAGAACAAAGACATCGAGAACTTCTTGTTATCCATTAACGGTTTCGATTTTTGTCGACATGACCTTGACTTATCCAATAGTTTAAAAGATTGTGGTGGTGGCGTTACTTTGTACTGTAATAACTCGGTCACATGTGAACAATTAACGCCTCAAGATGAGCGCTCTTCGAAATCCTTGAAAACCTCTGGAAAAAAAACTACTACGACAGCAGTACACTTTATATTAGCAGTTAATTATTATCTGCCTGCTGCCAACTGTTCCTCAAGTTTAGCGGACCACGTCGATGATGCCATTGAAAAGCTCAGCGTGGAGTTCGGTTCTGCGTCTATAATTGTCTGTGTTGGTTTCAGACATTTTTATTTATCTCTCATCACCGATGGCAGTGGGTTTCATATTATCGTTTACGGGTCTGCAAGAGATCACAATAATATCCTAGATTATTTTTTTGTTCCGAACCCTCCTATTTCAGTTACACTCGAAACTTTGTCACAACGTTGAAAACTGATCATAAAGCTCTAACATTGACAACAAATCACGGGGAGAATAGCCGTAGTGTTCGGTAATTCATTGATCAGCGGCTGAAATGCAAGAGTTCCTTATCTTACATTTTGAGTTCAACAAGCTTTGATTTCTTTTTGGATTACGCGGATACAAATGAGGACATTCTTTTAAGAATTGTTTACTTTTTTGCTGCCAACATCGCAGAGTTACAATTCGAAACTCTGAAAGTTTTTTTTGTCATACAGCCGATGAAACTGCTTTGAAAAAGAAAAATGCCTTTGTTCGCAAGAAGCGATTTGCTGATGCGGAACTTGTCTCTTGTCAAATCAGATTGGTTGTCTTCCACAACGCGCAAAATCAAAGACTTATAAGTCATTGGTGGCATCAAGTGAACAAATATCTGGGAAAATGTGCTGTTTGATATTGACAGTCTAAATAACTTTTATTAGGGAAATAGCACGTCGCGCAATGCTCCCAAAATGCCCAAGTTTGGTGGGGCCGAACTACCGTGCAACAAGTCGCCCTATGTGAAATTATTTTTGATCTCAAACGAATATCTCTCACTGGCTGTGGGCTGATGAATTGCCGTGTAGTATTTTCAAAGAGAACAGGTTGTCTTTGGCCGCATCAATAGCCCACATTTTTAATCATTGTTTAGATAGCGGTATTTATCCAGATTCCTAGAAAACTGCATATAGGCCCTGTTCCAAAATTCCAAAAATTGAAGCTACCTTTAGCCTAATATCCTTATCTCTCTATCTTATCTAGGTTTTTCGAAAAGATTTTTTTTGCCAAAAGTCTATCTTGCTCATGAAAGGACAGCCAGTTTTGTAAAAAGGGGCCCACGTCAATTCCCCTGATGAACATTCTGATTGATATAATGAAATACAAGCCTGACTTTGATTGTGATCATTTGATTAAAATGAATATGTCCAAAGCGTTTGATACTATTTGCCCGTCCTCGATTATCAGCGGTTTTGCAACAATTGTTTCCCCAATAGACATTCAGATTATCAACGTCTTTGAACATTTTCTGGCTGATCGACAAAACTTTACAAAACTCAAAAGTTGAGTCAGTTGCTAGACTAACCAACTTGACAGTCCCCCAATGTATTGTTTTGGGTCAACCCATCTTCAACGTATCAAATCCACTTATATTAGTGGATATAGTTTTTAAATTTGAGTGTCTAGTCACTGCGTATGTCGACAATAATACACATATAATTCCCTGCTTAGTAAGCAGTCATGATAGTGCGGATCAAGTTTTGAGTTGTCTTTGTGACATCCGATGCTCAACAAATCCAAAGCGAACTAATTATCAGGTTTACAAAGAAAAAAGATTAATCCATATTAGCAGAAATTCTAAGAGTTATAATTTCTTGGTGTTATATTCGACAGGAAACTAAATTTCAAGTCACATGAAAATTCGGTGAAACAACGAATTACAAGTCGTATTCATCTTTTATTACCCCTAATAAGACTACAAAATTCCAGCATTGAACGTTCGTAAATGTATCAAATTCTAGTCACAAGTGTAATGATTTAATGTGTAGTGTTTTGGGTGGTGCTACAAATTATCTCCTCGGCAAACTGGATGGTTGTCAGAAAAAGTCATTTAGAACTGGCATTATTGAGGTTTTCAAACCAAGGGGGCAAAATATCACGGAGAGTGATCAACACATTTCTGAGGAAATTATGGACATTGGTACAGTCCGTACACTTCACAAGTTTGTTCCAAAACTATCTGTTTTCGCTTGTAAACTGCAACTAAAACTTCCGTTGCTATCGAAAGCAACAACAAAAACCGAGATTTTAACTTTTTCCAAACTGTTTCCCAAAAAAACATAATTTGTCTAATGTGCTATGAAATATAAACTTCTATTTGCCTTCTACTAAAAGTTTTTTCTTTTTGTGATTAGTTGTGCATAGATTGAACATGAAAAAAAGTTTTCCGAATGGCCAAAATTTTTCTCTTGGATGTGCAGTTCCGAATAAATTGCTCAAAGAAAAGTTTTTTAGCTTATAAAAATGACAGCTGGCAGATGATGAGCAGAATTGTTATCACCTTATTTGCAATGACCTAGTGATCAAGTTTTTGTCAGTTTATGGAGTTTCCTTAATGTTTTCTCATTTGATCTGGCCCTTATTTATCATTTTGAGTGTAATTCGTTTAATTTATCAGTTTTTTCATTAGAAACAGTGAGTTGGTTAATTCAAAAACGTAACGTGAGAGACGTGACTTGTGAAGACCGAAAAACGTAATCAAAACGTGAACCGACTTTTAAAAAACCATAAGTGTGCGAAATCGGGAAACGACAAAAAGAGTGCGCCCATTCAAAAATTTTTTTTTCTGAGTGATCTGATTTTTACAAATATTACTCACGAAATTTGTTAAAATTGAGTTTAAAAAGATAATCGTTTCTATAGAAAACCAACAGAACAAAAATTTAAAATAAAAACTAACTTTTTTAAAACAAGTACACCTAACAGCAAAAAAATTGTCTGCAATTGGAACCACCAATTTACTCAAAGAGCAATCAGGGCACATAAAAAATTTTCTGTTGAAGAAAAAAAGTTCAAGTATTGGTAAACAAAATACAAAATTGATCTTTCTTAGGTCTTTTTGCATCTATTTAACAAAATTATAACCATGAATAATCAAAATGTTGGTATCTACGGAAATTTTGAGCCAAAAATGTCGCTTCGCGTCTCTTTGATTCTCAATGAAAGCGATGAAACAAAGAAATTTGCCAAAAAAATGCAAAAAAAGCTTAAAAATCTGCAGTTTAGCTGATAAACCTCAGAAATAGTTATATACTCTCATATAGTCAAAACTACCTGCAGGGACGGAAACAAAAGGAAACGCAGTTTCATCTGAGCTCAAAGTTCGAAGTGGCGTGCCACAAGGCTCTGTACTAGGGCCCCTACCTTTCGTTCTTTTCATCAACGATCTGCCTCAATGCGTTATGTCCGATAGCTATGGATATGCCGACGATTATAAAATCATTGGCACAAACAACGTCACCAAGCAAATTGATGCTGCTTAAGTCTGGAAATGGTGCACTGAAAATTTAATGAAACTAAACGTCAGCAAATGCAAAGTCCTCTATATAAAAGGAGAAACGAAAGTTACATTAAATGGATCGTTTTTATTAACTTGGAAAGTCATAAAAAGAAAAGGACCTTGGAGTCATGATCCACAAGGATCTCACCTGGACAGCAAACGCCAACCACCGCTGCGAAAAGGCTTTGAAAGCTTTCTTCACCATCAAAAGGAACGTTGCAAGAGGAACAGCCTGGCAACCCAAGAAAAATCTATATCGGAGTTATATCGTACCAATTATCTCATACGGGTCAATTCTCTGGAAACCAAACAAACAAGATCTGAAAAAAGTTGAAGCAATCCAGATTAGAGCTACGAAATGGATCTTATCCACAGGACAACTGACATCAAAGAGAGACTGCGCAGACTAGATATCCATCCTCTATCGATCATGAGCTCCACGTGCTATTGTTATTCCTGGACATTGCCAGTGGCAGATACGACATTGAATGGCAAAATTTCATACAGGTCAACGAACAGCATGACCAGAACACAAGAACGGGAGATACAAGACGTTTCAAGACCAGGAATCTCTCGAGACAGAAACAGGAGAGCGATTTCTGGACTAGAGGCATCTACCTTGCGAACCTCATTGGTCAAAAAGTTGGTCAAAGTGTGGACTCTATACCAGCCGCAAGCAGAAGAAGGAAGATAACAGAAGTCTACACAAGTTTCTTCACCGAAGCTTACGCTCCTGAAAATATGTGCACATGGAGATTGTCTTGTCTATGTGAACTTTGCAGAAATCTTATTAAACTGATATAACTCTTTGACAAAACTGAAACTCCGGGAACATTCCTTTCCCTGGGCGCTGACTCTAAATTCTGTTATTATTATTATTATATATAGGAAGCTTTTAAAACGTTGTCTGAACATAAGGTTGATGATGCAGTCGAGTCATTAATACAATTAACAATACCAACACAACGAAATTATTCAATATCCGAAAGTATTTATTACCCTCAATATTTCCTTTTCCCTTCCAATTTTAAATAGCACCCATTTCACAACATGCGATAAATCTTGTAGGTTTAGATAAAAATGAAATGTAGCCTCTAGGGGATATAAAATAACGTTTTTTTTGCTGCGATACAAATATAAAAGTGAAAATTTGAACGAAAAATGCCGACCTTGCATATATATTTCCCCATTAAAAATCTTGGAACAATAGGTTCTACATTTGTCAGACTTGACTCATTTTTAGCTTTAAGGGACATTGCGTTTTTTTTCCAGGAAAAAAATCGGTCTCCATTTCAGTTGAGGGTGCGATTCTCGAATTTATTAGCAACAAGAAAGTTTTGTTCCCATATCCTTGGGTACCTTCCGGCAACAACATCTGTGATTTCTTATGAAATGCTCGTTTTGTAACGCTGGAATAAACACAAAATTGATTTGCGAGAGCAGAGAATTTTCTATGGCGGCATCTTGCTTCCCAGAAACGTTTGTGAGAAATTACTTTTTCACCCGGGCCCAATTGTAATGTTTCAACATTCTTCCTGGCCTTTGTGTTTACTTCCAACAGTGGTGTTTTTTCGGGATCTATTCTGTTTCCCGCCCCCATAGTAACGTGCTACATAACATATAAGATGTTAAGGGGCATAAAAGGCACGGATGGCCGAAACAGAATAGATCCCTTTTGCTGGAACAAGGCATGTTGATCTTTAGTTTAACTGTTTTGCTGGAACATGGCAGTTGCATTCACATTTTCGTACTTTCTATCAAAATTGATTTCATTTGCGGACAGGGATTCCGAAAAAACTAATTGCAGTTACGATAATAGGCGATTAATTGATTTCAATAATTGATTAGAACAACACAATCGATTTTCCAAGAGCATCGATTGTCACAATATATTTCCCAAAACAAAATTATCCCAAGTCAGAAAACTGGAGCTAGAGAAAAATTTTCCTGATTACGAAATTTCGACACAGATTGTAGGTAATTTACATATTTTGTTTTTGAGAAACTTTTCTTCTCAACCACAGTCGATGATGATGCAAGACTTGACATCAATCAAAGCCACAGGTCTATGAGAAAGTACTCTGAGAAAGTACTCTGAGATAGTACTATGAGAAAGTACGAATGAGAAAGTACTCATTCGTTCAAAGATTGTCTGATGTTTAGTGCACAACGTTTAACGGCTCGTGTTTGCTTGCACTGGCAGCTCGGGACCTACAGCTATATGAGCTGTAAAACAAATCGCCGCTAAAATACGCTACAAACGCAAAGAACTGTAGGCTGAAGACATTTCCGTTATTTGTATAAATACCAGAATCGCTCTTCTTCGAAGCTGCTTCCTCTGCCTCAGAGTGTGTCAGTCATTACGAAAAAACGAAGCAATAGAAACCGCCTATTCCATTGTTCATGTGGGACGGCTCAATGGTTTCTAATGTATCTTATGCTCAACTGTTGAGCGAGAACCCAACTAGGTTTTCTCACTTCTATTTTTAACCATAGACACAGAATGTAACCATGGCACCAACCCATTCTTTCTTTGCAATACAAATGTTTAATTGCTTTTGAACGAAGTTCATAGCAATTATTGTAAACGTGTCTTTTTCATGCAAATTTTTCACTTGACAATCTTGCGCTTTTCTTCTAGAACATTCTTTGACTTCTTAAGTGACTTTTTCACGCTTTTGTTCTTCATTTTTGAGTATTCTCTGTTGCTCTCACTCCGAAGTAAAGCTTGTTACTAATATAAATTGGTTGCAGAACATCAATAAAAAGGTTCTGATGGCGCAGTTGGAAGTGCTTGAGGTCAGTGGTTCGAATCCCGGGGGGAAGGTGTTTTGCACCCATGAAGAAAAATTGATCTAGGCTACAGCCCCTGAGTTAAATTGCCTCGCCTGTCGTTCAAGAGCAATTCTACCGACATTTTTCGGTTTATTTTTTTGAGTTAAGAACCTGCTTGTCCACCCTGAAATCATTTTTTTATGGAAATCTCATAATGCATGTGGTATATTATGTTTCATGTAATTGATCTAATTCCCTCTATGTTGGCCAAACCAGCCGAAATTTTACCAATAGAATTTAAGAACATCAAACGAAAGATTCACTGGTGGGACAACACCTCAATGAATGTGGTACAGCGCAAAATATTGAATGCGACGTACTCGACGCATGCCCGCAGCTCGAAAAACTGGTGACAGTTCAAGCAATTTTCATCAAAAAATTAAATAATCACGATGAGTGCCGGATTGTAAATTAACATTAAACATATTTTAGTTCAAATGCAAAAATTTAACTTTCGAACTTTTAAAATCATTCTGGTACATGTTAATTCAAAATTTCGACAACCCAACAACTTTATTCGATTGTGTAGGACTGGATTATGTGGTATCCGAAATACTAAAGGATATGACTGAGGGTAAAACTCCTTTTACGGAAATGAAAACACAATACCCGGTAGATTCGAAAACTCGCTACTAAAGATTACAATTTATTGGGTGTATTGAGTTTAAATAAAATGTCTTGTTGAAAGTAATTTCAAAAATTTGTTTTTCTAACTCACTTTGTAGTATTAGATGGATGTAGTCAATAAGTGTATATACTTGTAAATCATTTTGTTCGATTGCGAATCAATTTTAAGTAAACGTGACGATGAACGCAGTTTGAAAACGTTCGATTGTTAAATCAAATTATAATTGACAATTCCTTTTTCTCTGCAGCAAATATTTGAGCAAAAGTGTTATATGTTCCTTCTTATTACGCATATTTTCTCCTCTGTTCTTTGAAATGCTTGTATTTATATATGGGGATATTGAAATTCACGTTCCATTTTTGCGTAACTTTTGGGTAAATCAAGGCAATAATTGATTTTTTTGTTTTGCCATTTAAATTATTTGATTGTTCCTCTTTTTGTCTAGTCTATTTTATGTGCAACTTTTTTTCCAGGTCCCTGGTTGCGGAATTTTATAAACAAAGCCCACTTTTTCGATCTTTAAAGCAATGTTGCTTGTCTTGCAGAAACCTGGGATCTGCTCTAATAGTTCATTTTAGATATCACTGGAAACAAGTTCTTGTTAATAGCCGCACAGCGATAGCGGGGGCTATTATTGGCCTTCTCTTGGTTTTTTTACAATTCAAAGATTTTGAATTGTATTGGTGCGCTGTTTTTTTTTTAAGATGTGTTCACACATTTTTCAATGACTTTGATCGTTCAAAACGGGATAAACAGGTAAAGCCCAGCGGGCATTAACTTTCATTAGAGGCGCAAAGTGGGCTTTAGTTGTCCTTCAAGTGCTAATAGTGGTGCAGCTGTTGGGATGGCCTTAATTTAAGGTTAAAAGGTCATTTTTAGGAGTTTTTGGGCTCAAAATGGTGCAATTTTTCATGTTTTTGTGATTTTTTTGAGTTTCTTTGTTTGATTAGTCTCAGGTTGAAGTTTTTAAAAGTTCAGTAAGGTAGTTTTCGACACAAAATTGCTTGTTATGACCATTTTATGAGCTATAACTTTTGGTACTACAAACACAAACTCGCGAAAGGATACTAATTTTTGAAATTTTTTTCAGGTTTCTTGAAAATTTTTGTCATTTTCTGAGTTTTTTAGCCCTAGGTGCCAAGAAACCTCCTCTAGAGTTTGATAAAGGGTTTGATGATAGATTACTTCATAGTTTCTAGTGGTAATGGAATTGTTTTCAACTTTTTGCCATCATGAATTTTAGCATTTTTTGACAAGGCTTGTAATTTTCATATTTTTTTGACATTTATTGTCATTATTCAAGTTGTTTGAGTCCCAGGGGCCAGAAAACCTCATTAGCGGTTAGATGATAAGTTACCGAAAATTTTTTAGATGCCATGGAATAGGTTTCAACTTTTGAATATCCCAAATTTTAGCAATTTTTTGGACAAAATTTGCATTTTTTTCAGGTTTTTGAAAATTTTCGTCAGTTTTTCAGTTTTTGCAGCTTCAAGGACGAGGCAATCTCCTTTGAGGTTTGTTAATAGGGCACTTCATAGTTTCTTGTAGCAATGGAATGGTTTTTAACATTTTAGTGTCTCGAATTTTAGCATTTTTTCTTTTTTTAATCTGCAATTTTTTTAAGGTTTCCTAAAGTTTTTGTCAGTTTTTGATATTCGTCCAATCTCAAAGTGCGAGAAATCCTATTCCACGTTCTGATGAAAATTTACTGCATGGTTTTTAGTTTCAATGGAATTGTTTTCATCAATTTAACCTTTCGACTTTTGGAAGTTTTTTGCTAAAATTTGCGAAAAGTTTTTTCAAAACATTTGTATTTTATTTATTTTTTCTTGTCTCAGTAGACAGGTAACCTCATCCAGTGTTTAATAGAATGTTATTAAATAATTATCAAGTGCTAGGTGGCAATTGAATGGCTTTCAACATTTTAATAGAACGAATTTCTATTTTTTGAAGTTTGAAATTTTTTCTAAAAATTATTGCCTATCGATCTATGAGCCAATGAGTTTTTTAAAGCTTGGAATTGGGTTACTGGATAGCCTCTAGAGTTATAGAAATGATTCTCAAGATATTTATATCACAAATTTCAGAAACAATTTCTGATAATTTGCAATTGATTTCTTTTCTGAAATTTTTTGGTCATTTTCGAGTTAATCATCGATCTTCAAGGGCCAATGAATATTTTTCAGGTCTTTCAGATATAATACTGGACCGATTTCAGAAACAAAAGATGATTTTGAACATATTTTTGAAATAGGTATTATTAAAGAGAATAAATTTTGCCTAAGGTTTGAAAGCTTCGAGTTTTAGCAATGAGTATATTTTGTTTAGTTTTGATTCTTTTAATTTCTCAATTTTTCGAGATGATTTTGTTTGTTTTCTGTCTGGAATTGTTCAATTGATCTGCTGGTCAGGTAGAGTATTTCTGAGTTTTTCATTCAATTCTTTGAATTGTATTTCAGGACTTGTCCTGTTATGTTTTTTTATTTCGTCGTCATGATTTTTGTTACGACCATATGACGTCATAGCCACTTTTTGTTCATTCGATCATGCAATTTCAACTGAATTGCATGTGTGAACGTCATTTTTCTTTCTTAGTGGAGCGAGTTTTTTTGTTCATGCGCGTGATTAAATTTTTGGTCACACTGGACTTACCTCGCTCTCAAAAATGACTTCCTCACTTTGAAATTGACTTTTATTCATTTTAATTCAAAGAGATAAGGTCAAATGGGTGTGTGTCACTCTAAATGAAGGCTATTTGAGATCAGCTAATAGCAGCAGCAATAACTTATACAGATTTTTAATCAAAATATAACAGATCAGCCTTCAATGAAAAGACGAATTTTTTTGGTCTGTCTTTTTTACTGTTTTTTTTAGACTGCCGATCACGAATCTATTGCGGCTATTTTCTGGCAATCTGCCAGCTATGTTTGAGGATTCCCAGCAAGCTGGATGGCACTCTCCCCATACGGTCAAGTGAAAATACCATATTCTGCCTCGAACCGAAGAATTTTTGCAGGTTTTCAGAATACTGAGAGCAACAAATTTCCAACTGCAATCTCTGAAAATCGTTTGAAATTTTTTTTAGAAGTTTTGAAGCATGGTTTATTTTCGGTTAATGGGGGTATAGGTTGTGCGACCATTAAGCTGGAAGGGGAATATAATGGGAAAGACCAGTGAATTCTGCTACGTGGATTGTAAATTTCGAAAGCCGGCGTCGCATCTTGAAATTTATAATTGATATGGTTGGTTGTCATGGTTGCTTTTTCGATTAGTTGAGTTGACTAGAAATTATCAGGTCCAACTAATAGCGACTCTCTGTTTGCCAGAATTAGGACGTAACATGCCAGTTTATAATACTAATTGGTGATGTTTTTTCAGATGCTACTCCTATGTCGGGTTTCTATGGTGATTATACCGGTTGGAGTAAAAATAAGAAGTGGCGGGAAGCCAAACCAGAAAAAGCTGAATTAAGTGATAACGATTCTTCTGAAGGTGAAGACAGTGTTCTGACCACTGATGTGCAGCTTGCAATGTGGGATCTGGGACATTGTGATCCGAAAAGGTGTTCTGGTAGAAAGCTTCAACGTTGTGGATTTGTCAAACCTCTCAAATTGAAGCAGCGGTTTAACGGAATCATTCTTACACCCAATGCTGCGCAAGCAATTAGGTAGTTTCTAATAAGTTCACGAGGTCGTTTAATTGCTCTCAAACGAAGTTTGTCACAATTATATTAGTCCTGTCGGTCTTTTTTTAATCCGATTTTTCGCTTGACCGATTTTTCTCTGACGCTTTTGTTTTTTTCATCCTCAAAAATGGGATAAACAGGCAGCGGGCATTAAGTTCTCTTAGAGCCTTTCAGCTCTGTTTCAGCTGAAACTGTTTTGGAGACTTATACTTATGGTGTAAGTATAAGTCTCCAAATAGCTACCCCCCCCCCCCCGCCCCGTTTATAGCTACCCCGCAAATTTATACTATTTTGCACAATTTTTCAAGCTTTTTGAAAATTTTTGTCATGTTTTCTAGTTTTATTAGCCCTAAGTGTCAAGGAACATCCTTTAGGTTTTAATAATAGGTTACTGCATAGTTTCTAGTGGTAATGGAATGGTTTGAACATTTTAACATCACGAATTTTAGCATTTTTTTTGATAAAACATGCAATTTCAAATTTTTTGACATTTATTTTTCCTTATTCAGGTCTTTCCAGACCCACGGGCCAGAAAAACTTCTAAGGAGTTCGTTAATAATTTACTGACCAATTTTTATGGGCAATTGAATAGTTTTTCAACTTTTTACTGTCACAAATTTCAGCAATTTTTTAATAAAACTTGCTTTTTTTCAAGATTTTTTGTTGAAAAGTTTTGTTTGTTTTTGTTTTTTTTTCAGCCTCAAGAGGCAAGGAACCTCCTTTAGGGTTAGGAAATAGGTTACTGTATAATTTCTAGATGTAATGGAATGTCTTGCAGGATTTTAACGTCACGAATTTAAGCATTTTTTCTGACAATTTTTGCCATTTTTTTTTACAATTTTTTGATATTGTCATTATTCAGGCTTGAGCCTCAAGGGTCAGAAAACCTCCGTTAGGGTTTGATAATAAGTTACTGGAACTTTTTTTGGTCTTGGATTAATTTTCAACTTTTTTAATATTACAAGTTCTAGCATTTTTTTAAAAAAGTTTTCAGTTCTTTGAATTTTTTTTTTATTTTTTAAGTTTTTCTAGACTCAAGAGCTGCAGAAATTCCTCTAGGGTTTAGTAATATATTACTGCATTGTTTATAGTTGTAATGGAATGTTTTTCAAGATTTTAGTATCACAATTTAAGCAATTTAATAAAGTATTTGCAATTTTATGTTTTTGGCACCAGGGGCCCTGGGACCTCCTAGGTTTGATAGTAAGCTGCTGCATAGATTCTTGAGTCATTGGAATGGTGATCATTATTTTTTACGACCAGTTTTAGTAATTTTTGGATAAAATTTTAATTTTTTTCCAGTTTTTGGAAAATTTTTATCATGTTCAAAGTGTATGGATCTTTATGAGCCAGTGAAACTATTTCAGGCTTGAAAGAGGGATACTGGATAATATCTTGAGACAATGAAATGGTTCTCAAGATATTAAGATTTTGAATTTTTGCAAGATTTTGTTAAAATTTACAATTGCTTACAAAATTTTTCATATTTTTGTCCGTTTCGTATTTTTTGAGTTTAACGACCATTACTGGACAACGAAACTTTTTAAGTCTTGGAGATGAGTTACCTGACAGAAATTTTGTTCAAATTGTTTCGAACGTTTTTACTGCGAGGTTTCAATCTTTTGTTTTTACTTTTGCCCTTTTCAGTTTTTTTTCTATGTGATTTATTTACTAACAAGGCTAGAAAACTAGAAGTTGCAACTAGAGTCGAATCCCATCATGGGAAATATTCCGATATCTCTTTCTTTTTCGGTGGGTTAGGGTTTCTTTCTTTCTCTTTCTCGTTCACTTTATTTTCTCTCACTCTATCTCTCTTTTTTTTTGTTGATGCCGCACTTCAGCTGCTGTAATGTGGCGTAATATCATCTCTGATCCTCATTAACAATGATTTATAGTAGAAATGTTTTTTTTTCATCTTAAATGACTTGTTTTACAGGCCGTTTTTAGGAAATCATTGTTAATTGCTTTCAAAAAGCAATTTCTAGCAAATATGTTAATCCTGTTTGTCTCTTTTTTGCAAATTTTCGCTTGGCCGATTTTTTGTCGGACTCATTTGACTTTCGTCTTCAGAAACGGGATAAAGGGGTAGCGCCCAGTTTGCATAACTTCTCTTAGAGCCGTTCAGCCCACTTGTCTGCAAGTATGCGATTACCAGAAACTGTTTTGGAGACCTATACTTATGGTGTAAAATTGACTTATGGTCGGGAAATTGACTTATAACCGACTTATGGTCGGTTCTTAGAAATTGATCCCACACCCCCACCCACCTACCGCCCCCACATCAGTCCGCACAATCTGTTTTTACACCCCCGCTGCGCTCACCTTACGCCCTTCAATTAATCGAAAGCTAGCCTCACTAAACCGTGGCTAGTTATTGATCAAGCCAACCGCTCGTGGGTCGTTTGCGAGCAATTCGCCCGACATTAGTTTATTTTCCTTTTTTTAATTGCAGTGATAGCTGAGCGAAGCAATCATTTGGCCTTCTGTTGCTTATTATGAATCCAATCCCAGAATAAAACTTCTCATACTAGACTCTGAAAATGGGGATATATTCTGGTTCGGTCTCCAGTGTCTTATGACCCCATTTACAAATTATTTGTTGTTATATAACACGTTACTATGTGAAAATAATGAACCAGAGCCTGGGTTTCATAAAACATATTTTCCCACTAATCTCGGGCGACGAAACATAGATCCGAAAAATGTTAATCAAATAGTTAAACGCTCTTCCGCTTTCAAAATACCGTTTCTATCTTAGCGAGCAAGACTTCAGAGATGGCCTGTGTCTGAGATATGGATGAGACATTAAAAAAGTTATCTAGCAAATATTCCTGCGTTAACATAATGGTGGGTATACAAAGTTACGTCTCAATCACATCAGTGATACTGTTGCCATTTTTCTAGACGAAACATACCATGACGATTAAATCGAGACCCATCTTCAGCCGAAGGCGAGTTCTTCCCGAGTAACACAAGCATGCTGATGATTATGCTAGACTTGACATCAAAGACAGGTCTATGTGAGAATTCCTCCATCCATTCGTTGTTAAGATTTTCAATACACTAGCAATTTCTTGTCCAAAAAGTTCGCCAGATGCTTGCAAGTATCACGAGTCTATTAAATGAGCGAATTACGAACAGCGCGTGATTGACGTGCATAGCACATTCAACCCGCTGATCCCACACGGCAGTGCAGGACCTACAGCAATAAAATCAAACAGGCGGCCGCTAAGATAAGCCAAAAGCGCAAAGAACCGTACGCCGTCGTCATCCGGACAAAGATCGGTTTCACTCTTCTTCGAAGCTGTCTCTTCTGCCTCTAAGGGTGTTGGTCGCTGCGAAAAGCGAACCAACCTAAAATTCATCCTCTACAATTGATGATTGCCAATTGAAGGGTTTTGCTCGCGTATCGACTGAGACCCCCCCCCCCCCCCCCCCCCACAATGTTTTACCCTGTTATGTTTCCCCATAGACCCTCTTATGTCTTACCCTTTCATATTTCAAATTTGATGATTACCAAGTGAACGGTTTCTTTTTTTACCCTGCGCTCGAGTATCGAATTAGACCCCCACCATGTTTTCCTTCCTTATTATGTTTCACTATAGACCTTATTTAACAGTCGTAATACCTGCTTGTTCTTTGTCTGCATTAGTCATATGCCCGAGCATAAGTTTTATACATGGTTCTTCATGTTATCGAATTGGCAGATACATTCATTGTTCGTTTTACCGAGCTGTAAAAGGATTTTTCGTTAGCATTGAACACGGTAACGGCTTTTAATTCATGGATTGCGTCTCTGAGTTTTCGTCGTCACGTGTTTTTTTAATTGTTCTGTGAGACTATACGCCTTTCGGCTGTTTTTTGTCCAATTTTGTAACGTTTTTCTCTTGTCTTAATTTGATTTATTGAAATAAGACTTTCTGTGCATTCTCAAAAAATTCAATTCTGCGTTTTTGATAAATCATTTTTTTGGCCGTAGGTTTTTGGAATCTGATGAAATTTGTCATAATTGCAATTTAAGCGATATTTTAACAGTTTTTGGCAAATTGTTTTCGTTCTAACTTTGATTTCAGTTTTATGTTGGCAGGGAAATGGTTGGAATGATGGCAGTGAAAATCCAAGGCTAAATAATGAAATCTACTGGTTCTTCTACGTTCTAGTTTTGTTGCCAATTTTGAAATTTATGGAAGTTTCAAATGAAAATGTTCTCAACATCTGTTGATTTCTCGAAAAATTCTATAAGAGGCTATGGCCATAACCTTAGTTTCATTTGGTCAACTTTTATGAACACGTCAAGATATAATGCAATTCTAATTGCTCTCAAACTGAGTCGGATATTGGTTGGAAATACTTTGCTTTTTGTATCAATCTGTTTCCGTTGTCTTTTCCTGATTATTGTAAATTTTGTCATATATTGAAATCATTTTATGTAAGATTTCTCCAACAAGAAAGAACTATTAGTTGATTTGGGAGGCCAAAGCTGAAAATGTTTTGATTTTTTGGACCTAAAATTTTGTATTCAGTTTTCCTTTTTGCGACAGGAGTTAAAATTTGCAGCAAATGGTCTTGATTATTGTGGGGATGCGGAGAATGGTTGTTCCTCGACAAAAGTAATGATTTTGGGCTTCAATGACGTTTACGATGTAGGGAGATTCCGGCGCTTTGATTGATTCCGGTTATTTTCCGGCTCTTTCAAATTATTTTTTGTTCATTAATTCATGCAGTTTTATACTGACTTGTATGCGTGACTCCAAGTGTAATTACTTTTACTCCAATTTACTCCAATTACAGTCAAGTTTTGATTATTACTGTTAATATGAGGTCAAATGACTACTTTATGGTTATTTGAGGACAGTTTTGAGGCCTCTCACCAGGCATAGCAATACGTTTATTACAAGTGTTAAATGAATAAGATTTTGAATTTTTTTCTCAGTCCGCAATTGACTATGAAATTTTTGTTATAGTTCCTCTGATGCTGAAATTGTTACGAAGAAAGGGATTGCCGTCGTGGACTGTTCATGGGCTAAATTGGAGGAGACGCCATTCCACCTCTTGAAAGGATCTCATCCGAGGTTGTTACCCTATTTAGTAGCTGCCAATCCTGTCAACTACGGCAAGCCTTGTACTTTATCATGTGTGGAAGCTTTAGCAGCTTGTTTGATCATGACGGGGCATGAGCAAGATGCTGAACTAATTCTGAGCAAATTCAAATGGGGACCTAGTTTTGTACAAGTTAATTCGGATCTGCTTCAAAAATACAAAAGTTGTAAAACGAGTATGGAGGTGGTTGCAGCTCAAAATGAGTAAGTATTTTCGTCACAAGCTCAAAAATCACTCGACCTTAATCGTTCATCAATTAGTTAAATTTGATTCAGAACAAAGCCTGTTCTCGAACAACTTAAATTACGTTGTTCAGTCTAATGTCACGTTTTATTGAATAGTAAGTAAAGTTTGCCATTTAGGTAGCTTTGTTTTTAGATATCTAGAAAAACTGGAGAGTGAGTCTAAAAATGACCGAGAAGTGTTGTACCCTTCTTCTAACAGCAGCAGTGAGGGTGAATACGAAGAAGAATATTCTGAACAAGTTGAAGACTTGGATATCAAATAGTGTGCTTGGCTGAACCATATTGTTTTTCCCAACGATTTGCTTCAAAAATGAGGTGCTCGCCCAGGACGAGTTCGGAGTGGAGCTGTGAGGACTTGAAATTGATCGGAAATCAACGAACTAGAAAATTATCTACAACTTATCTTTAATTGTGACAATTCAAGTATTCGTTATCAAATTACGAAACAATTGCAAGATGAAAGGTTCATGAGTTAATTGAAAGATGGAAGTACATGTTTTATTTGTCTGTAATATGCGTACTTGGTTTGGCAGCTGAAGCTATGGGTTTCGGTCAAAAATTTGGAATGACAAGATAAAGTTGATCTTAGACTATGGCTTATATAGCTATAAAATATGAACATACTATTATTTGTTCCCTGAGATTTTTGGCAATAATTTGCCCTACAGTGAAAATTTTGAAATTACTTGGTCCTGCTGAAACATTACATTATCAAGAAGAAGAAGAATTTATTTTTATTTATCAGCTTGGTATCCAAGTCGTAAATGAAAAACATTGAAAAGCTCCCAGAAAATGTCACAAAAATGGAGTTTGAATGAAAAGTTATCTACAAAGATCGGCTTGTAAAACATTATTTCCATTCAGTCGCTATATCGAAATCTATGATAAAGTGTACCTGCTTGCCCTTAAAAAGGCAATTACGGCGGTGACTCTCGAAATTTATACTGTTCAGAAAAATATTGCTCGTCAATGCAGGCGAGGAGAATTGAATACAAGTAACAATGCAAATTCTTCATGAGGCCAATTTTTTTTTGTAAAACAGTGCTTAAAGTCCATGCAAAGTTTATAGGTCATATGAGTTAATGCACAATTGTAAAATTTTATGGGGTTACGTGCATAAGTGGCACACCAACAAAGCATATACAAAAAACGTTAACCGCAGATCTAGGCGATGAAGCATCAAATTTGGCTATCTGAAAGGGAGCAATCCCGGAAGAACGAAAAGATCTCCAAATACAAATATACCACTATTTAACTTTTTGAAGCCTTCGATTTGCTTGATAGGATATGATTCAAGTTGTCAGCTTCCATCCAATTAGTTAAATAATTGCATGGACTACTGCTCTGACATTCAGAATTTGAAGCAGTTTAGTGGCTTCAGTTGACTACGTAACGGGACATTTGAAGTCAAATGAATTGGGTTGAGGTTAATATAATTATCCTAGTTCCTTCGTTCAAGTGGAGCTAATAGAAGCGTGTATTGTTCGAAGTCCATCGTGAAACATGTCCCTTAAATAAGCACGTTAAAAATAAAGGACATTGGAGTCTCCCATTATAGCCCCCCCCCCGCAGCTTAGTGCCCCCTAATCAGTGCCCCCTAAATATACCATAGTGGGAGGAGGAGTAAATTGGGAAAGACCCGGATATTGATACGAAACAATGATACAAAGGCATTGACCGTATTGTCTTAAACTAGGGTAACCAATATGGGATTCAATCATCAACACGAAAAGGAACCAATTTCAAAATCGACCAAACAACGCCATACTAGTAATAATAATAATAATAATCGACTGTGTAAATTACCGGACAAAGACGTAAATAACTAAGGTGAAATGCTACCAGTAAAAGCTTGCAAATATTGGTACAGCATTTATTAGCCACCCGTTGTCAGAGCCATCGAACCAATCATCGAACGGATCTAACATCTTTTGCGCCCCCAGCTTAGCGGACATGAATCTTCTGTGCCCCCCACCCCCGAGAACGTGCCATTTTTTACGCAGTAACGTGCTATATAACAAAAATGGTTTTTGTGAGGGGGCATAAAAACGGGGGTGGGGGCAAAAAACACTGGGTGGGGGCGAAATAGATCCCATCGAACTACTCTGGCAAGCATTTATCGTCCTATGACACCAGTTATTCATGCAACTTATCGACGCCACGTTCACGAAGGGTACAGACTAGTACAAAAAATCAATCAAAATACAGTTTGTGAGAAACCAAAGCAGGCTATCAGCGTGGAACAAAAGGGCCACGGGAAAAATATCAGAGGATGAACAAGACACTGTCACGCATTGAACGTATCCTAAGTGCCCAACTGGACCAGCGTCACTCTTTTCCATAACATCACTGTTAACCACTGATGCATTATCTAACAACATGGTTGTTAACAAAATTTCAGCTCGACCAAATTCAAAAAGGTTGAATTGGTGTTTATATACAGAAACTTTCCATCAAGTTGTGGATTAAGAAGACAGTTAGCAAGTTTGCAGTTACCCTTAACATAGCTCAAACAATAGTTTAGTCTCTCAAGTGGTCTCAAGCAATTACTGATCAAATTGGTACAATAAAATTTTCGGTTAATTGAGTGCTCAAAATTGTGGGAAATGGTTAAGCCACTAGAAGTCACGGAAACCAGGCTTTTTCGGCGACTCTTGTCAAGCATTAATGTATTAAATAATTGCTCTCAAATGAAGTGCGTAGCAATTATAATCGCCGCAGTCTTTATGGAATTCTTTGCTTGTCTAATTTTGTCAAACTCATTTGACTTTTCGTCCTTCGAAACCGTATAACAAGTAACGTTCGGAGTGCACTAATTGGTTCTTAATCTTGAACGTTCGACCTTACAGTTGCCACCTCCCTCCCCCACTCAACTAACAACACACCCCTAGTCCACCCTCTTCCACCTAGCGGTTTGGACCACCCTCTCGCCCAGCCCTCTAAACCGTGCCCCAGACACCATGGTCCGCTTACCCTCTTTGATACTTGACCATCTATATTTAATTTAGTGCAGTAAACCTTAATACGATGCAATAATTTATTTCTTATTTATTTGTCCTTCATTCCATTATTTTTTCAGATCTCTTTTCATGTTTCCCGCTTGTTAGTTGTCTCCTGTTCACACTTATTTCATTTCCCGCTGCATGATCAGACTTGTTTGTTCATACTTGTTGTTTTATTGACAACCAATTCAGTTCATAATCTTGTCTTTTTAATTCAAATTCAGTAATCAGAATCTTTTTTGATTTCGCTCCGCAAAGTTGAGCACATAAATAAAACAAGCATTTTGCCTGGTGAAACTCAATCCTGTTTTTGAAATCATTTCTCTGCGCCGCGAAGCCGATACTAAAACTGTTGTGTCGGGATAATGCCGACTATCAAGATTGCTGAGAATGGCTATTATTAGCAGCGAAAAGACTAACGCGAGAAAGACTTAACTAACTCGAAGCGTCTACACTTCATTCGTATAAGACACCTTGTGCACTTGGCTATTGCGCTCCGATCGGAGCTTATAAAGAATGATTGGTGCAACCAGTTCCTAATAAGTGCGAAAAGCACAGCCTACATGTTTTCAGATAGAAATTGAATTAGTATAATAACCTAGAGAGTTTATGAGTGTTAATAATAATATTTTTAAGTTCCTGGTTGAACTGTGAGCTTGGTGATCACCACACACCCCCGTCGAGGAAGAATCAATTTTATGGTTCATGTGTTAGTCCGGATTTTGCTTGTTCGCCTATGCTGTGTTCCGACGTGTCGGAGTTGCTTCCTGGGTTGGGCGGTGTGCAGTCCATAGGGCATGCAGGTGCTGAAGTGTTTTCCCGAGTGGGGAATGAATGAAATGACGCCCTATGAAAGGACGGGTTTGACTCTTGTGAGTCCGAAGACAGAATTACGATAGATTGTCCGAAGGATGACCAGTTGGGAAATACCCAAAGTTTAAGCCTAGGAGGAGTTTCGGCGGACGTGTCCACGAGGTCGATTACTGTTGTTTCGTTATTGGTTGCGGACGCGGGTAGTTATGATAGTGTGTTTTCAATTCGCAACCTCTTTATGCTTGCCTCAGCCTTGGATTTGTGGATGTTGCGCAGCGGTGTTGACTTTGCGATTGTCGCGACTGTGCTTTATGCTGGGGTTGTTATAATGAAATCTACGGCTTAGAGTTCCCTGGGGAGCATGATTGAAAGATTCGAGTGGTCGGCTTTTTCTTTAGTTCAGAGATTTTGATTGGGCTTTGTGAGAGTTCGAAGACTTTGCTTTGCTTTAATGCCGCAAACTTTGCTTTTGTCAGCTTCGTATGGGCTGTTTTGCGTGCTGCTGAAATAGTGGCCCTTTTTCGAATATTCTTTTGGGTACCTCTTTGGGCTGATTTCGTAGACTTTCTCTTTGTTATCATTTTTGTGGGTTGCGTGCGTGCCATGCGGCTGATGGGTGATATGCTCATCGAGAAAGTTGCTGTCGGGAATGAGGATGATCCGGGATTGTCGACTGGGGTAGATCTACCCTGTTGTTGTGGAAATAGCTATGTCGTTGTTACGTATTACTGTGTTCTTTCGATTAGGTTTGTCGATGGTTATGGTGTGGGGGTATAATCTACAAAGGTTCCGTACGGTATTATTGAACATAAGGGTTTTAAGGTGCCCCGAGTTTCTGGATTTCGCCTCCTATTGGTCTTACGCTCTAGGTTGCGTCTGGTTTGATCTATTTTTGTAGTTCTATCACCTATTTGAAATTTAAATTTAGAGGGAATTATTGTACCCCTATTCATGGAGTTGACAGGAGCGTCATCTGAATCCGATGTTTCTGCGGTCCCTGATTCCATGAGGGAGGTCGTTGCATTGTGTGATGGTTCTTCGGGCCTGTATTGTATATCCAGGTTCGCCTCGGAATTTTTGTCCCGGTCCCAGATGGCTGCCGGTGTCAGAGTGGGGTTTCGTAGCAGCCGTTCATCTAGGTAGAATGATTTATTTTATTGTATGATAGATTATTGCTGTTAGGTTTTGTAAGTTGATTAGAAGTTTCTGTGTTTCGAGGCCTACCGGAGTGTGCTTCGAATGGAGAAAATTTTGTTACCCGGTTCGGGATTAGCTTAATTGATCTACGATTTCCGAAACTTTTCTGCTTGTGTGGTGTTATTCCACATGGGGTCATGGTGTCAATGTTCATGGAAGCGAGTCTTCGTTTTAGTGTTCGGATTAAACGTTCTACCATGCCTGATGCCCGATGGTCGTGAGTTGGGGGAAACTAGTTTGATGTTTTTGTGCTTGCAGAAAATTTTGAAGGCCCTTGATTTGAAGGCCTGTACTTGATTGCAGCGTATGCTGCGCGGTATTCCGCGAAATGAGCAGTACTGGTTTAGGAAATCTATTGCAGTTTGTGTGTCGCAATTAGTGTTTACAAAGGCTGCTGGATATCTAGAAAACCGGTCCACTGAGGCTAAGATATAGTGTTCAGTATTAGGGTTTGATGAGTGCTTTAAGGGTCCGGCAACGTCTATTTGTAGTATGATGATAGTTATGATAGTGTGCTTTCAATTCGCAACTTCTTTATGGTTGCCTCAGCGTTGGATTTGCGGATGTTGAGCAGCGGTGTTGATTTTGCGATTGTCGCGACTGTGCATTATGTTGGGGTTGTTATTATGAAATCTACCTCTTAGAGTTCCCTGGGGAGGGTGATTGAAAGATTCGAGTTGTCGGCTTTTTCTTTAGTTCAGAGATATTGATTGAGCTTTGTAAGAGTTCGAAGACTTTGATTTGCTTTAATGCCGCAAACTTTGCTTTTGTCAGCTTCATGTGGGCTGTTTTGCGTGCTGCTGAAATAGTGGCCCTTTTTCGAATATTCTCCTGGGTACCCCTTTGGGCTGATTTCGGAGACTTTTTCTTTGTTATCATTTTTGTGGGTTGCTTGCGTGCCATGCGGCTGATGGGTGATATGCTCATCGAGAAAGTTGCTGTCGGGAGTGAGGATGATCCGGGATTGTCGACTAAGGTGGATCTACCCTGTTGTTGTTGCGAGCGAGACGGTCCTGTTGGAGCTCACTAAGGACCTGGGGCTTCGGGATTCTGCGCGTTCTCCGAGCGGGCGTCTTCCCTCGCTTCTACTCTTTCTGCTAAACAAATTTTCTATCTTAAGTTTTTTGCTGTTGTATTCTCCTACAGTTTTGCATGCAACAAATTTTGTTAAACGAAGTTTGGGTTCCGGGGGTTTAGGTCGAGTTTTCGTGGAAATAGCTATGTCGTTGTTACGTATTACTGTGTTCTTTCGATTATGTTTGTCGATGGTTATGGTGTGGGGGTATAATCTAGAAAGGTTCTGTACGGTATTTTTGAACATAAGGGTTTTAAGGTGCCCCGAGTTTCTGGATTTCGCCTCCTATTAATCTTACGCTCTAGGTTGCGTCTGGTTTGATCTATTTTTGTAGTTTTATCACCTATTTGGAATTTAAATTTGAGGGAATGATCGTACCCCTATTCATGGTTGAGTGGAGCGTCATCTGAATCCTATGTTTCTGCGGCCCCTGATTCCATGAGGGAGGTCGATTCATTGTGTCATGGTTCTTCGGGCCTGTATTGTATATCCAGGTTCGCCTCGGTATTTTTGTCCCGGTCCCAGATGGCCGCCGGTGTCAAAGTGGGTTTTCGTAGCAGTCGTTCATCTAGGTAGACTGGTTTATTTTATTGTATGATAGATTATCGCTGTTAGGTTTTGTAAGTTTATTAGAAAGTTCTGTGTTTCGAGGCCTACTGGAGTGTGCTTCGAATGGAGAAGTTTTTGTTACCCGGTTGGGGACTAGCTTAATTGATCCACGATTTACGAAATTTTTCTGCCTGTGTGGTGTTATTCCACATGGGGTCATGGTGTCAATGTTCATGGAAGCGAGTCTTCGTTTTAGTGTTCGGAGTAAACGTTCTACCATGCCTGATGCCCGATGGTCGTGAGTTGGGGGAAAATTAGTTTGATGTTTTCGTCCTTACAGAAAATTTCGAAGGCCCTTGATTTGAAGGCCTGTACTTGATCGCAGCGTATGCTGCGCGTTATTCCGTGAAATGAGCAGTACTGGTTTAGGAAATCTATTGCAGTTTGTGTGTCGCAATTAGTGTGTACAAAGGCTGCCGGATATCTAGAAAACCGGTCCACTGAGGCTAAGGTATAGTGTTCAATATTAGGGTTTGATGAGTCCGTTAAGGGTCCGGCAACGTCTAATTGTAGTTCCTCGTTAGGCTCTTTTAATGTAGGAAGGGTCCCCAGTTTTGCTTTCGATGTAATAGGTTTTTGGGTTCTTACCTTGGTCGAGGCATTTTCTGCAGTTTTCAGTCCTGAGGGCTATAGTCCGGCGGATCTGAGGTAACCAGATGAAATTGGCAAGTCGAATGATCCCCATGGCCCGAGTGTGTACGGTGGACTGCATTAACTACTAAATTTTGTAACTGATATTGAATGGCTAATTTGCTGTCGTAAATAAGACAGCCCGATGGGGCAACGGAAAGATCTTTTCTCAAGCTGTATTGGTATTTGGATAATTGTTTTAGTTCTCCCCACCAGGCTTTAAGGAGTTTAATATTTTTTGTCCTTGAAGGTTGCCTCTGCGAGGAATTCCTCGCCGAAGACGCGGGAAAGACTACGGCGGTACTCTGGTGTGTTTTTGTTTTCGTACTCGAATAGGAGAGCATGTCGGGTGTCGTCAATTGGGTAGCGGCCTAAGCCTACGTTGGATGTTGGGGGGGGGGGGCAGTCGTCAGTTTGTGTGGATGCCGATACAGGTGTAGGTTAAGAGACGCGTATGGGGTGTTAGAGTTAGTTGGGTTCATTGTCTTAATGAACTTTGGAGCCCTTTTGCGTTTAAAGAAAGGAATGTCAAAAGTACTTAAGTGGGGGTTGATTCGAGTAATAACGTTGATCTTTTTTAATGTATTTGAATTTTGAAGTGCTAAAGAAAGAGAGTAAGAAAACGACTGTATTGGAGTAATGAAATGGCAAAAAGCGTTCGTTTTAATTAGTGCTAGCTTGTTTTCTCTGCTACGTCATTTGAATTGTTTCTCTGTTACGTCATTTGAATTGTACGTCATTTGAATCAAAACTCTCATGACTCCGAATGGAGAGTTTTGATTGGCTGAAAATGTGTTTTCTTTCTTCGTTAACGAGTGTGAACGTGAATTCTTTAATTCTGTTTACTACAAATAGTTCGTCGTCCAAACTGATTGGGGTGTTTAAGTAAGGTTTCCTACTCAGATAATGCGTAAAACCCATTTCTTTGCCAGGTATAAGATGTATGGAGAATGTTTACGGAAGTAATCCATCTACCCATCTGGAGAGCCTGCTTTGGCGGGATTTGTTGCCCCTATTGAATATTAGAGCCGATAAGCGCACTGTGTTTTCTGTGATTAGTTCGAATGTTGACCCTAAAAAACAATATATAAAATGTTCTGTGGCCCATACTGCGTACGAGTAGCTCTAGCTCGTTTGTGCTATGTTTTAGTTCAGCTTCATTAGGGAAGCGACTGGCGTAGGCTATGGGGAAACATCCCTCTGGGTAATGTTGTTTGAGTACTGGCCATTGCTGCTTGCGTCGCATTTTAGTCGAATGTTTTTTTTGTTTATCGAAATGTTTTTCCTCTGTTATATTTGATATTTGTGTTTATATGTTTTCAAGTGCTTTTGTGTGAGAGTAATTCCACTGTACTTGGTGTTCAGTAAATTTTCCTTTTCAACAGTGGCCCAATTGGATCAAGTAGGCTTGCTAGATTACGGACGAACTTTATTAATTGATGAACTTGGCCCATAAGGGATCGGAGCTGGTTGAGGGTATTCGGGGTTTTCAGGTTTAGGGTTGAATCCGTCTTCTTTACTGTTGGGGTGATGCCCAATTAGGTGATTTCGTATCCAAGCCATGCTATGTTTGATTGGGCGAATTCACATTTTAGATTTTTATGGCAAGGTTTTCTTTGTCCAAACTTGTTAGGACTTTATCAATGTCTGATTCGTGGTCCGAAGTTGAGCCCTTAGTGATAATTAATAAATCATCTCGGAAGTTAAATTTATTGTGAATGTTTTCGAGTGTTCGGTCTAGAATTTTTTGAAATGTAGCGGGCATAAAAGAGAATCCGTAAAAAACGTTTACGAATTGGTATGGCCTGTGGATTTTCCCCGAGGATGTTAATGTATGCGTATTTCAGGTCTATTTTTGTGAATAAGAACTTGCCTGGGGAGTTCTTGTTATCTGAGATGTATTTCGCTACGGAGTCCATTAAGTTGTATATGGACTGCATTTTTGTATTTGTTCTTCTCTATCAAGTCGTTGAGGAGTTTTGAGTCTATGGCTATTTTTATGTATTTGTCGTGTTTTACTGTTATGAGGACTGGGCTTATGAATACTTTGTCTGAGCATCTATCTATCTTAATGATCTTTTTGGTATGAAGTAAGTGTTTGATTTCTTGGGCCTGTATTGCCTGGATATACAATACAGGCCTCATGGTTCTTCGGGCCTGTATTGTATATCCAGGTTCGCCTCGGTATTTTTGTTCCCGTCCCAGATGGCCGCCGGTGTCAAAGTGGGTTTTCGTAGCAGTCGTTCATCTAGGTAGAATGGTTTATTTTATTGTATGATAGATTATCGCTGTTAGGTTTTGTAAGTTTATTAGAAAGTTCTGTGTTTCGAGGCCTACTGGAGTGTGCTTCGAATGGAGAAGTTTTTGTTACCCGGTTGGGGACTAGCTTAATTGATCCACGATTTACGAAATTTTTCTGCCTGTGAGGTGTTATTCCACATGGGGTCATGGTGTCAATGTTCATGGAAGCGAGTCTTCGTTTTAGTGTTCGGATTAAACGTTCTACCATGCCTGATGCCCGATGGTCGTGAGTTGGGGGAAAATGAGTTTGATGTTTTCGTCCTTACAGAAAATTTCGAAGGCCCTTGATTTGAAGGCCTGTACTTGATCGCAGCGTATGCTGCGCGTTATTCCGTGAAATGAGCAGTACTGGTTTAGGAAATCTATTGCAGTTTGTGTGTCGCAATTAGTGTGTACAAAGGCTGCCGGATATCTAGAAAACCGGTCCACTGAGGCTAAGGTATAGTGTTCAATATTAGGGTTTGATGAGTCCGTTAAGGGTCCGGCAACGTCTAATTGTAGTTCCTCGTTAGGCTCTTTTAATGTAGGAAGGGTCCCTAGTTTTGCTTTCGATGTAATAGGTTTTTGGGTTCTTACCTTGGTCGAGGCATTTTCTGCAGTTTTCAGTCCTGAGGGCTATAGTCCGGCGGATCTGAGGTAACCAGATGAAATTGGCAAGTCGAATGATCCCCATGGCCCGAGTGTGTACGGTGGACTGCATTAACTACTAAATTTTGTAACTGATATTGAATGGCTAATTTGCTGTCGTAAATAAGACAGCCCGATGGGGCAACGGAAAGATCTTTTCTCAAGCTGTATTGGTATTTGGATAATTGTTTTAGTTCTCCCCACCAGGCTTTAAGGAGTTTAATATTTTTTGTCCTTGAAGGTTGCCTCTGCGAGGAATTCCTCGCCGAAGACGCGGGAAAGACTACGGCGGTACTCTGGTGTGTTTTTGTTTTCGTACTCGAATAGGAGAGCATGTCGGGTGTCGTCAATTGGGTAGCGGCCTAAGCCTGCGTTGGATGTTGGGGGGGGGGGGCAGTCGTCAGTTTGTGTGGATGCCGATACAGGTGTAGGTTAAGAGACGCGTATGGGGTGTTAGAGTTAGTTGGGTTCATTGTCTTAATGAACTTTGGAGCCCTTTTGCGTTTAAAGAAAGGAATGTCAAAAGTACTTAAGTGGGGGTTGATTCGAGTAATAACGTTGATCTTTTTTAATGTATTTGAATTTTGAAGTGCTAAAGAAAGAGAGTAAGAAAACGACTGTATTGGAGTAATGAAATGGCAAAAAGCGTTCGTTTTAATTAGTGCTAGCTTGTTTTCTCTGCTACGTCATTTGAATTGTTTCTCTGTTACGTCATTTGAATTGTACGTCATTTGAATCAAAACTCTCATGACTCCGAATGGAGAGTTTTGATTGGCTGAAAATGTGTTTTCTTTCTTCGTTAACGAGTGTGAACGTGAATTCTTTAATTCTGTTTACTACAAATAGTTCGTCGTCCAAACTGATTGGGGTGTTTAAGTAAGGTTTCCTACTCAGATAATGCGTAAAACCCATTTCTTTGCCAGGTATAAGATGTATGGAGAATGTTTACGGAAGTAATCTATCTACCCATCTGGAGAGCCTGCTTTGGCGGGATTTGTTGCCCCTATTGAATATTAGAGCCGATAAGCGCGCTGTGTTGTCTGTGATTAGTTCGAATGTTGACCCTAAAAAACAATATATAAAATGTTCTGTGGCCCATACTGCGTACGAGTAGCTCTAGCTCGTTTGTGCTATGTTTTAGTTCAGCTTCATTAGGGAAGCGACTGGCGTAGGCTATGGGGAAACATCCCTCTGGGTAATGTTGTTTGAGTACTGGCCATTGCTGCTTGCGTCGCATTTTAGTCGAATGTTTTTTTTGTTTATCGAAATGTTTTTCCTCTGTTATATTTGATATTTGTGTTTATATGTTTTCAAGTGCTTTTGTGTGAGAGTAATTCCACTGTACTTGGTGTTCAGTAAATTTTCCTTTTCAACAGTGGCCCAATTGGATCAAGTAGGCTTGCTAGATTACGGACGAACTTCATTAATTGATGAACTTGGCCCATAAGGGATCGGAGCTGGTTGAGGGTATTCGGGGTTTTCAGGTTTAGGGTTGAATCCGTCTTCTTTACTGTTGGGGTGATGCCCAATTAGGTGATTTTGTATCCAAGCCATGCTATGTTTGATTGGGCGAATTCACATTTTAGATTTTTATGGCAAGGTTTTCTTTGTCCAAACTTGTTAGGACTTTATCAATGTCTGATTCGTGGTCCGAAGTTGAGCCCTTAGTGATAATTAATAAATCATCTCGGAAGTTAAAATTATTGTGAATGTTTTCGAGTGTTCGGTCTAGAATTTTTTGAAATGTAGCGGGCATAAAAGAGAATCCGTAAAATCCGTTTACGAATTGGTATGGCCTGTGGATTTTCCCCGAGGATGTTAATGTATGCGTATTTCAGGTCTATTTTTGTGAATAAGAACTTGCCTGGGGAGTTCTTGTTATCTGAGATGTATTTCGCTACGGAGTCCATTAAGTTGTATATGGACTGCATTTTTGTCTTTGTTCTTCTCTATCAAGTCGTTGAGGAGTTTTGAGTCTATGGCTATTTTTATGTATTTGTCGTGTTTTACTGTTATGAGGACTGGGCTTATGAATACTTTGTCTGAGCATCTATCTATCTTAATGATCTTTTTGGTATGAAGTAAGTGTTTGATTTCTTTGTCGGTTAGGTGTAGTAGGACTCGGCGACCTTTATGTTGGAAGAGCTGTGTTCTGCTCAAGCGTTGACTTAGCGATATGGGTTTTTGAGCTACCTTCTAGTACATTAGTGGGGAATTTTTTTTATTATGAGGATTTGAATACGAGTATCCGAATGGATATGGTGTACGTTCATACCTTGGCGTTGTGATAGGGTGAAGCCGAGTTTTCCTAGGACGTCTCGTCCGAGTAGATTGAGCGTTTGGGTCTCGACTACCAGTATCTCGTTGTCCTTTGCTTCCCTGTTTCCTGACTTTAGTTTGAGTTGTATTGCGCCAAGTATGGGGATTTGCAGGTTATTGAAACATCTGTACCGTGGGGGACATTTTTTGGGATTTATCCACGTGGAGTTTTTGCAGTTGCAGTTGCGTAATTTTTTCTGGGCTTCTTCGTTGAGGAAGCTCCTGGGGCTGCCCGTTCTGGCTATCCAGTCAATTTCGATGTTTTTCGTGTCCAAGTTTCGACGGATAGTTCGGGTAAATATTTGGCGGGGTGTTCATTATTGAATTTTTTGGATCTCACGAAGTTCACAGTGTTCCAACTGTTGAAATTTCTTGGATATAATATGTGCTCTCTGGATCCATCGTCTCGTTGGATGGCTCCGTTTGGGTGTCATGCTCAGGGTTGATTGAAAACTGTGCATTTGTTGTCTCTCTTATGTTCCTTACTCTTCGGGTTTGTGGAATAATTTGCTGGGCAATTATTTGTTGGCTTTGCCATAGTATTGTTGCGGATCGGAACACCTTGCTTTAGTGTCAGATCTTTTTGCATAGGTTGCATTGTACTTTTTTTGTCGGGCATACTTGGAGGTGCTCAGGGGTGAATTGCACACCGCATCTTCTACACGGGTTGAAGGGGTTCGATATTCGTTGTCTCTGTTGTCTCCTAATATGTGTACTTTGTCGTGGGTTTCGTTGAGGGGCCTGGCTTCGTTGTACATAGGATCAGGTAGGAGGAGTGGGTGGCGGTTTAGTTGGTTATTGATTGCTTTTTGATTCTCTTGTCCGCGTTTGCGGTTGACCGCGAATTGTAGGACTTGTAAGGGGTTCAGTTTTCCATGAGGAGCTCTCTCTGTTTATCAGCATCGGACATGAAGGCAATAAATAGGTCTTTTTTGAGGTTGTCTTCGGCTGTTCCCAGCCTACAATTTGCTCCGAGTGCTTTGAGGCGACAGTGAAAACTCTCCAATTTCTCGTTTTTCCGTTTGCATGTGAACAGGAGGAAGTGGTCGTAGGTTATGTTTCGCGGGCGGGTAAAGGATAGGGAAAGTTCGTGGGCGAGCTCAAAGGCGGATATTTGGTCCATTATTGAATGGGTAAAGCGTTGGTGGTAGATCCTTTGTCCTTCCGTTCCTATGCTTAAGTAATTGAGACTCTTAACTTTTGTATCCGCGTCGTCCTATGGGATTCCGTCTACTGTTGGGGCCTTGAATTCTATTGATTTACACTCGTTCCCAATCGACTTTCCGTTTGTTATTCCTAAGTTCGGTTGGGGGTTCGTAAGTGGGTTCTGCTGGGTAGAAGAGGTCTTTTACCTCTTGCTTTTTTCTTAGGAGTGAGTCCACGTTGATAGAGTCCTTGGCCATGATGGCCAATTTAAGTGTCGATGCCCATGTGGGCCATTCGACCGGGGGTCCATACCGCTATCCCAGAAGAATTTATGCCCACTGGGGAACGTAGTAACGGTACTGGTGCTGACTGCGCCATGTTGTGTCGGGATCATGCCGACTATCAAGATTGCTAAGATTGGCTATGATTTGCAGCGAAAAGGCTAACGCGAGAAAGACTTAACTTACTTGAACCGACTTTACTTCATTCATATAAGACACTGTGTGAACTTGGCTATTGCTCTCCAATCGGAGCTTATGGAGAATGACTGGTGCAACCAGTTCAAAATAAGTGCGCAAAGCGCACTAAATATTTACAGACAGAAATAGAATTAATATAACAGAATAGAGAGTTTATGAGTGCTAATAATAATACTTTCTTGGTTGCAGTGTAAGCTTGGTGCTCAGCACAAAAAAATAAAGTACGACATGGCGCAGCCAGCCAATAAACCAACTCCGGTGCGTATCGATAATTTTTGCGACAAACCTACACCCGACTCACCTCTCCCTAGTGAAAAATGGAGTCACAATACAGGTTAGCCTTGCTAGCTAAGGATATTATCGTCTTGGATGCATGTCTTGGCCGTAAACTAGAAATGGTAGAAAGGCCACTGGAACCCATATACAAAGAAAAGATAATTGTTTCTTCAGCACAATCGGAACGGGAACCTAATGCCCGAAACGCTCAAAAAGAAAATAAACTGGCAAAGTAAATGCGTAAGACGGATAGAAAACGGCAATGTGTGGGGATAAACCATGTTCGATTACCGATCGGAAAACCGTTTCGTTGCACTATCTCAGCGTCGGTGTAGAGGGGAGCCAACTTCTTAAAAGAAAAAACCAACATATCATGGTGGATACTCTTTCAACCGTGGAATTTTGGCAGACTGCGGAGGAGGCATTCATCAGACCCCGAAATAAAACGTTCGATAGACACGTTTTTCTCATCACGAAGAACTCCGAGCAACATTTGAACATTTCTATGAGAAACTTGAAGAACAAGCCGAAAAATGTGACGTCGAGAATAAAGAAAGGTCGCTAATCAGAGATGTCATCAAAATGGATCTCGGGATGCAAAATTAGCATCAAAAACATGCTCAAAACAAAACTTTTGTTCCAACAAGCGTTAACGCAATACAATATCCCGCAGTACTTGCTCTTGAGTTTGGTCTCTCACAAAAATTTCCACAGACAAAGCTTTCGCCAACCACCATTTGAAATAGAAATTTCAAAGGAAAAACTTGTAACAATTGTGGTTTGCTCAATAAATTTGACAACTTATGCAGAAAACAGAAAACACGAAATGCCCCAAAACTGAAAAAATTGGAGAGCACATCAGAAGAAGAACCTCATCCCGAGGACTCAGTGAACTACTTACACTCATCGACAGTACTGTATGAATCAGTGTGAGGACATATTCCATTGACCAATTCATATCGGGGGTAAAATTCGGTCCCCGGTAACAGGTAATGGCTGGTATGTGCCATTTACCACTATCAAAGTTGTTGATGATGATCTCCAACAACTCATCAGTCGCGATCTCTTCGACCAACTTGGACTTGCGGTCACACAGTCCTCAAACCAAAATGTAATCAAGTGATTAAAATTTTACCATTTTGCGCGATTAAAGATAAGATAGCCCTACAATTTTCAAATCTGATATCTCGAAGTGCAAGATCAATAAATCAGGTAGAAAAATCAAAATTTCACAAACATTTTCCACCATGACACCAAAAAAGGTGACTCATACATATTAATCTACAATATATAGTAATTTCAAAGCATAGAATACTACTCGATGACAACACGTCACAACACTTACAAATTGCCCAGACAAGTATTTTATTTCAGTTACTGTAGTTACTGTTAAGAAAGATCAACCTCTAAAACTAGCACTTGACTCAAAAATCCCTAAAAAGCGATACAAAAAATAAATATCAAATTCCCGACACTGATACACTAATCGATTCCATATCTCATTAAATTTGTGATCCCGCGTCACATAGCACTAAATATTTTTCAACTTAAGATCTCAAAAAAGCATATAGCCAACTAAATCTAGATCCTATAACAGCCAATCACTGCAACTTTAACATGATAATTGGCAATATGATATTTTGGTATTTAATAATTATTTTTGTGTATCGCTTTTTTAAAGATTTTTGAGTCAAGTGCTGGTTTTAGAGAGTGGTCCTTCGTAGCCGCAACTACAATAGGTGAAATAAAATACATACTTTTGGGTAACGCTTGTATATGGATTTTGGAGTCAAGTGCCAGATTTAGAGATTGATCTTCTATAACCGTAACTATAATAGGTGAACCGTAGCTACAATAGGACTCCAAAATCCCTAATAAAGCGATCCACAAAAATAAATTTTTTAATTCCCCCTATTGTAGTTACGGTTCCGGAATAACAATCTCTAATACTAGCACTTGACTCAAAAATCCGTAATAAAGCGATAGAGAAATATAAACATCAAATGCCCGACATTGATACCGCGTCAAAAATCACTAAAAAATTTTCAACTTTAGATCTTAAATTTGCATATCGCCAACTAAATATGGATCCTGAAGCAGCCAATCCCTGCGATTTTAACATAATAGATGGCAATATGACGGGCACATACCGACTTAAAACTTGATTCCATGACCTCACGAATATGCCTGCGAAATTTCAAAGAGGCATTGGATTACACATTAGTAGGATTGAAAAAAAACTACTGCTTCCTAGACGACATTTTGATTGTTAGCAAAGGATCACAAAAGGAACATAAAAAAATATGTATTTGTCTGTCTTCGCAGATTTGATGAGGAAAATCTGAGGACTAACCTTCCCAAAAGGCATTTCGCAAAACTACAAAAATAGATTGGCTTGGTCACCACATTTCACAAACAGAAGTTTTGCCAACCAAAAGTACACTATTTAAGCAAATAAGTACACTTTCCTGGTTCTGAACACTATATAAGTAAATTTATCCAAAAGCTTGCATAAAATAGTCGTCCATTACGCCCTTTTTTACGAAAATCTATTAAATATGTTCGGACTGAAAATAATGAAAACAGTTTTCGTGAAAACTTGAAATAAAGAATTGCATCGCAATTGCAACTGAAAATTGCCACTATAAACCGCAACTCGAAACACGAGTTAAATAGGTTGCTTCAGGTGCCGGGCTCGGCGATTCTCTAGAAAAACTAACTGTAGACGGGTGGAAACCATTTCATTCATATTTAGGTTAATATTTACCCCCTGTGATACCTGACTATCTGTATTTATTTTTGTGCAGTAAATCTTAATACGATGCATTAGATTAGTTGATATTTTTTGCACTTGTTCTATTATTTTATTCAGATCTTGTATCATGTTTCCCGCTAGTTAGTTTTCTCGTGTTCACCCTTATTTCTTTTCCTGCTTCGTGATCAGACTCATAAAGTTCATTTCATAATCTTGTATTTTTAATTCAAATTCAGTAATCAGAATCTCTTTTGATTTCGCTGCGCAAAGTTGAGCACATAATTAACATAAGCATTTTGCCTGGCGAAATCCAATCCTGATTTTGAAAGTGTGTCTTTGCTTTCTAGCTAAGGAGAATAACTTCTTGGATTCTTTTCTTGGTCTTAAACCAGAAATGGTAGAATTGCCGCCGGAACCCATATGCGAAAAACCGATCATTGTTTTTCAGCAAAATCGAAACGGGAACGTAATGCCCGAAATGCTCAACAGTAAAAAACTGACAAAATAAATGCCAAAGAGTGATAGAAAACGGCAATCTGTGGGGCTAGACCGTGTTGTCGATCGAAAAATCGATTCATTTTAATATCTCAGCATCGGTGTAGAGGGGCGCCAAATTCTAAACAGAAAGAATCCACACATCATTGTGGATATTCTTTCAACAGTGCAATTCTGGAAGCTAGCGGAGGAGGCATTCATCAGAAACCCGAAATAAAACATTCGATAGACATATTTTTGTCATCACGAAAAACTCCGAGGTGAAATGGTTGCACATTTTTCTGGAAAACGTAAAGAACTAGCGGAAAATTGTGACATCGAAAATAAAGAAGAGATGCTAATCAGAGATATCTTCATCATCAACTTGATCGACCCCGAAATACAAAAAGGAGCTATTGAAACAGGAATACTCTCGAGTTGGCCACTAACGTGGATCTCGGGATGCGAAACTAGCATCAAGTACAAGCTCACAACAAAACCCTTGTCCCGACAAAGGTAAACGCAATGCAATATCCCCCAGTACTCGCTCTTCAGTTTGGTCTCTTACAAACAATTTCCACAGACAAGGCTATCGACCACCACCATTACACTGCTCTAATTGTGGGCTAGCATGGCTCCATGGCCACCCAAAAAATTGCATTGCCAAAGGAAAAATTTGTAACAATTTTGGCTTGCTCAATCATTTTGCCAAAGTATGCAGAAAACAAAAAGCACGAAATGCCCCAAAGCTGAAAAAAATTATCAACACAATAGAAGGAGAACCTCATCCCAAGGACTCAGTGATTTACTTACACTCATCGAGAGGACTGTATGAATCAGACTACAGTACCGGAGAAGCCAATATGGTTGCCTCCTTCGACGATGACTTCGAGAACATTTTAACATGCATAGCAAAATTGGAAACATTTCAATTGCTCCACTTGTTGATTCAGGAAAGGCAGGTAGCATTTTGGATAAGTCACTCGCGGCGCGAGAAGTAATCCACACGCGATATGGATAAGCGAAAACAACAAACCACAACTGCGGACATTTTCCATTGAACCAATTCATATTGAGGTTAAAATTCGAACCCCGGTAACAAGCAATGGCTGGTATATGCCAGCTGCCACTATCACAGTTGTTGCTGATTATCTCCAACCATTCATCGGTCGCGATCTCTTTGACCAATTCGGACTTGTGATCACACAGTCCTCATACCAAAAAAGTAATCAAGTCGATAAAATCTCACCACATTGCGCGATGAAAGAAAAGATAGCCCTACAATTTCCAAATCTGGTATCTCGAGTTGCAAGATCAAAAAATCATGCAGCAAAATCAAATATTCACAAAAATTTTCAACCTCGACACCACAAAGAGAAACGCATCCCTCTTAATCTATAAAGTAAATTCTAAACTTAGAATATTAGCGATGAAAAACACATCATAAAACTCACAGATTGCCCAGTCAATTATTTTATTTCACCTATTAAGAAAGATCAACCTCTAGAACTACTACTTGACAAAAAAATCCCTAATGCGAGGTAAAAAATAAATATCAAATAACCGAAATTGATACACTAATCGAATCCATGTCTCATTAAATTAGTGATCACGCGTAACAAAGCACTAAAAAATTTTCAAATTTGGATCTCAAATATGCATATATCCAACTAAATTTAGATCCTGAAACAGCCAATCACTGCAAAAACAGCCAATCACTGCAATAAGTGGCAATATGATATTTTGAGATTTGATAATTTTTTGTGTATTGTTTTATTAGGGAATTTTTAGTCAAGTGCTAGTTTTATTGATTGATCTTTCGTAGCCGCAACTACAATGATTGAAATAAAACGCCTATTTTTGTGTATAGCTTAATTGGGGATTTTTCAGACAAGTGCTAGTTTTAGAGATTGATCTTTCGTAACCGTAACTACAATAGGTGAACCGTAGCTACAATAGGACTTCAAAATCTCTAATAAAGCGATCCACAAAAACAAATTTTTTTTCCACCTTTTGTAGTTACGGTTACGAAAGAACAATCTCTAAAACTAGCACTTGACTCAAAAATCCCTAATAAAGCGATACACAAATACAAACATCAAATGCCCGACATTGATACTGCGTCAAAATCACTACATAATTTTCAACTTTAGATCTTAAGTTTGCATATCGCCAACTAAATATGGATCCTGAAGCAGCCAATCCCTGCGATTTTAACATAATTGATGGCAATATGACGGGCACATACCGATTTAAAACTTGATTTCATGGCCTCACAAATATGCCCGCGGAATTTCAAACAAGCATTGGATTACACATTAGTTGGATTGAAAAATAACTATTGCTTCCTAGACGACATACTGATTTTTAGCATAGGATCACAAAAGGAACACAAAGAAATATGTGTTCGTCTGTCTTCGTATACTTGATGAGGAAAATCTGAGGACTATCCTTCCCCAATTGTCTTCTTGCAAAACTATAAATAGATTGGCTTGGTTACCACATTTCACAAGTAGGAATTTTTTCAACCAAAAGTACACTATATAAGTAACTAAGTACACTTTCCTAATCTGTACACTATATAAGTAAATTTATTCAAAATCTTCTTCAAAATCTTCTGCACAAAATAGCCGCCCATTACGCCCTTTATTACGAAAATCTGTTAAATATGTTCAGACTGAAAATAATGAAAACAGTTTTCATGAAAACTTGAAATAAAGAATCGCATCGCAATTGCAACTGAATATTGCCACTATAACCCGCAAATCGAAACACGAGTTAAATAGGTTGCTTCAGGTGTCGAGCTCGGCGATTCTCCAGAACTACTAACTGTAGACGGGTGGAAACCCATTGGATTCACATCTAGATTAATAATTACCCCTTGTGATACCTGACAATCTTTTTTTATTTCTGTGCAGTAAATCCTAATACGATGCATTAATTTAGTTCATATATTTTTTGCACTTGTTCCATTATTTTATTCAGATTGGTATCAAGTTTCCCGCTAACTAGTTGTCTCCTGTTCATCCTTATTTTTATTCCCCGCTGCATGAAAAGACTTGTCTCTTCATGCTAACTATTTTATTGACAACCATTTCAGTTCATAATCTTCTCTTTTTAATTCAAATTCAGTAATCAGAATCTCTTTTGATTTCGCTCCGCAAAGCTGTGCACATAATTAAAACGAGCATTTTGCCTGGCGAAATCCAATCTTGATTTTGAAAGTGTGTCCTCGTGCCGCGAAGCCGACAGTAAAACAATAAGGTACGACAACCCAACTCTTCAATGCTAGCATCTCCGAGCCCCAGCTGGGTGCTATGTAAATCTAACGAAGTCACTACATTGTTTTTCACAAAAAATTGAAACATTACCGAAATTCGCAAATGTTTTTTTACAAGGTGCTGCGAGTTCAAAGATGCCACTACGGGTAGTCTTAAACAAGTGACCACATATTGTCAGCCAAGGCGTTTATGCAGAAAATTTTGGCAACGCAGTCTCCTAATTGGCAACGAAACTGATAGTAAAACAATAAAGTAAACTTTAAAAATTAGCCAAATGCTCGCTGACTCGAAACAATGATCAAAACAATATGGTGAAATTATTTTCAACAATCATTTAAATTTGTCATTTTTATATAGACGGATTTTTAATATTAGAGGTGAGCACGGCAGTGTAAAAATATAGGTAACTCAGCCCAATGAAAAAAAAATCTAATGAAAGATGCCAAGAGCGCTGGCAAGATCAAAACTAACAAAGCTCTTGAAAACTGAAACAGTAAAAATAAACTGAAAGAGTAAACAGTAAAAACTCGAAAACTGAAATAGAAAAAAAACACGCGGATTTTGAAAGTGTGTCCTCGTGCCGCGAAGCCGACAGTAAAACAATAAGGTACGACAACCCAACTCTTCAATGCTAGCATCTCCGAGCCCCAGCTGGGTGCTATGTAAATCTAACGAAGTCACTACATTGTTTTTCACAAAAAATTGAAACATTACCGAAATTCGCAAATGTTTTTTTACAAGGTGCTGCGAGTTTAAAGATGCCACTACGGGTAGTCTTAAACAAGTGACCACATATTGTCAGCCAAAGCGTTTATGCAGAAAATTTTGGCAACGCAGTCTCCTAATTGGCAACGAAACTGATAGTAAAACAATAAAGTAAACTTTAAAAATTAGCCAAATGCTCGCTGACTCGAAACAATGATCAAAACAATATGGTGAAATTATTTTCAACAATCATTTAAATTTGTCATATTTATATAGACGGATTTTTAATATTAGAGGTGAGCACGGCAGTGTAAAAATATAGGTAACTCAGCCCAATGAAAAAAAAATCTAATGAAAGATGCCAAGAGCGCTGGCAATATCAAAACTAACAAAGCTCTTGAAAACTGAAACAGTAAAAATAAACTGAAAGAGTAAACAGTAAAAACTCGAAAACCGAAATAGAAAAAAAAACACGCGGAGAAAAGACTTTTCCGCTGATTAATTTTCGAAATTTCCCTTTGGCTGAGTTCGTAAACGAAGTACACAATTGAAAGTTCTACGAACCAGCTTCTGCTGAGGGATGTAGAGCCGAAGCTTTCAATCTATTTTATCGAGAAAACTGACCTCAATAAAACAGATTGAAAGGTCCACAATTTTTAAGCGGCAACATCATTAAAAAAATTCTACTTTTACCAGATGAGAAAATGCTGTTTCCTGTACTGCGTCTGATGGGTAATTGGTGCTGTGTTTTTTCTCTCTGTCGTTCTCGACTGATCGATTAGACTATACATTTTTAAAATTAATTGAATTAATTATATTATTAGGGCTTTGCCTCTCCAATTAAGAGACTGCGTTGCAAAAATTTTCTGCATCAACGCCTTGGCTGACAACATGTGGTCACTTGTTTACAACTACCAGTAGTGGCATCTCTAAACTCGCAGCACTTTGCAAAAAACTACATTTGCAAATTTGTGGTTGTTTCAGCTTTTCGTGAAAAAGAGTGTCATGACTACGATAGATTTACTTATCACCCAGCTGAGACTCGGAGATGCTAGCATTGGGGAGTGGTGGTTTCGTATACGACAACCCCACTCCCCAATGCTAGCATCTCCGAGCCTTATCTGGGTGCTAAGTAAATCTAACGAAGTCATTACATTCTTTTTCACGAAAAGCTGAAACAACCACAAATTTGCAAATGTAGTTTTTTGCAACGTGCTGCGAGTTTAAAGATGCCACTACTGGTAGTCTTAAACAAATGACCACATGTTGTCAGCCAAGGCGTTGATGCAGAAATTTTTTGCAACGCAGTCTCTTAATTGGAGAGCCGAAGCCCTAATAATACAATTAATTCAATTTATTTTAAAAATATATAGACTAATCGATCAGTCGAGAACGACAAAGAGAACAAGTACAGCACCAATTACCCATCAGACGCTGTACAGCAAACAGCATTTTCTCATCTGGTAAAAGTTGATTTTTTAATGCTGTTGCTGCTTAAAAATTGTGGACCTCTCAATCTAATTTATCGAGGTCAGTTTTCTCGATAAAATAGGTTGAAAATTGCGGCTCTACATCCCTCAGCAAAAGCTCTTTCGTAAAACTTCCAATTGTGTACTTCGTTTACGAGCTCAGCCAAAGGGAAAATTTGAAAATTACTCACTTGAAAAATCTTTTCTCCGCGTGTTTTTTTTCTATTTCAGTTTTGAGTTTTTACTGTTTACTCTTTCAGTTTATTTTTACTGTTTCGGTTTTCAAGAGCTTTGTTAGTTTTGATCCTGCCAGAGCTCTTGGCATCTTTCATTTGATTTTTTTTTTCGTCAGGCTGAGTTACCTGTATTTTCACATTACCGTTTTCACCTCTAATATTAAAAATCCGTCTATATAAATATGACAAATTTAAATGATTGTTGAAAATAATTTCACCATATTGTTTTGATCATTGTTTTGAGTCAGTGAGCATTTGGCTATTTTCAGGTTGCACTGCTCAACTGTTTGCACTTGATTACTTGTGATATCAAAAAGAAATTAAACTCTTAAGAATGGGAAGAAATCCGTTAACTGATAAAGAACACATTAAAGTCTTTGAATCCAAATAAAAACAATGCAACCCGAATAAGTCATTTTCAATTAATTTCGGCTTTCAGTTGATTAAGCTAAAAATGAAAGCAACTTTTTTTTTTAGCAATTAAAGCCAAAAATAGTTTAATTTTCATCAAAACAAATTACCATAGAATCTAAAAATCAGTGAAACGCTAACTTAGAAATTCTAAGAGTGACTATGCAAAACCAATCGCGGAAAATCTCACAATATGCAAAGCTATGTTTTCCCCTGTTTATTAGAAAATCGAATATGTTGTCCTATCATCACTTAGGACAATCAAACAGAAATTAAAATGCATGAGAAAAAATATCCGTAATAAGAAAACTAGTTCTCATAAAATGAGGATACTATTCAGCAGTTAAATATTAGTAAAGAAGAAATTGAGAAGAATTAACCGAATCAAAAATCTGTCAAAATCCAGAAAATTGTTTCCCGACATATTGCCTAATTTATTAATTTAGCTCTTTCGGCACGACCGATCTGTAACAAGGGAAAGCAATGTAAAGTTTTCTCTTTGAGTAAATTTCTCAATTAGGTAATTATCTTGGTAAAACCAGGCTTGATGATGACTACAACAAAACACTTAGAACCGCATTTTTGAAAACTTGGATACTTAGCATTTTATGAAGTGCTTCAAGCGCAGAAAATTAATAAGAAAAATAGGACGTTAAATTAACTTCAATGATGGGTTTTGAAAGAAAAAGAGACTATGGTTTGTACTATCAGAAAAAGATGTCTGTGAAATCTTTGAAAAGAGTAGCCAATAACACCTACAATGACAATTACAAAAGTAATTGAAGAACTGGTTTAGAATCAAATCCATGAACAAAAAATCTGAAAAGATTCTTATCACAAATCTTCTGAATATATTTTTGTCAAATGAGCGCATTCGAAATTGAATTGCACAGTCGAATGTTTTTAATTGATGCGTTGTGTTGCAATACACGAGAAATTCAAAGTTGCTAAAAATTATTTGCAGAAAAATTTTTGCATATTTTAAAATGGTTTGAGAAAAACTTCATACATTAGAATCAAAAATGACATTCTATTGTTTTGAAGAATCAGCTCTCAATGTATTTATAGAAATCGTAATACAGAATGCAAAAAAAACAAGAGTGAACAACGTTGAATTGACTGGATATCCTAGAACGAAAGAGATCCTCAGGAAACGCTCTTATGACTTTTGTTTCTTAACATATGCCTGATAACCTAACACTTATAATTCATATGACACAATTACTTTATAGGTCACTTATTTTCATAGCGGTAAAAGAAAAAAATCCTTGAAAAAGCTGTAGGGATTGAAACCAACAGATTAGTGGTTAATGAAAACAAATTTAAGTGAATTGTTTTTTGTAGAGCATCAAATACAAAAGTTTAAATTAAAAGAATATTATCACAGAAACGATGATAAAAAATCAGAAGGCGAAAAATACCTCGGAGTAAAATTCAATTCCCACCCAAAAAAGACTATATGAAGGTAAAAATTACAGCAAGTAATGACTACTGGTAGAAAAAAACGTTGAACGCTTCTTTTGGAACGCCATTAAGAAAAAAACCCGTCAATAACCGCATTTTCCATCTAAACTGTAGATTACGGTTCCTGGAAGGAATAGGCCAATATTATGGAGGATGCTCTAAAGGAGAAATAAAGTCCTAATACGGTTTATTAAGCAAGATCGATTTTGGGAACTCATTATTTATCACCGACCGCTGTTTTTCAAATGCTACCAAATTAGATCGTCATTATCTTAAAAAATGTGAAAAAAGAAAATTTATGCAATTGTTTTATTATAATCGATATGTAAAAGCATTCGAGAAACTTCATGACTTTAATTTCAATCTTTTGACAAAATTAACTGATCGACATTCAGACCGAAAGGAGCATTTTTAATGCACTGGTTAAAACTATGATTTGCAGGTGTTATTTATTAAAACAATAATAAGAAGTTTATTTTGGTATCTGCGTCGATAATTTCACAGTGCGATTTATAGAAACGTTTGAAAATGATCCTTACCTTTGGCAAATTCTGGTTTCTGTTGTCAATTTTAATTTCTGTAGATAATGTTTAAATTTAAGGCAGCTATCTTAATTGAAATCAATTCTAGTGTAACCAAGAAAATGATGGTTTTCTAAAAAAAAATTGTAAATAATTGGCAAAGATGTTGCTTTGCTCACAAAAAAGAAGATTTTTTGATATGGAATGTTTCATGGAAAAGTCTCTAGCCAGTTGAAATTTGAGCTGTTCTGTTTTTGTTGTGGTGACTGGTTGTTAAAGTCTAAGTCTGTCAATCGTTTCCTATTAGTCCTTGTTAATTATTCTCCCATCTCGTTGGTGGAACGATCTCCGGTTTTCATGCATCGTTGTTTTTGATTGAGTTCACATACAAATGAATTTTGTCGTCTTATTAAGGAGTATAATTACCTCACCAAGTAATTTATCACTTAACCACCTGTTGCAATAATTACGAAATAAACAAAGTTACTCTAAACAAAGAAACTGAAAAAATGAATCTTTAAGTATGTTAGGTATGTAAAAAATGTTTCCAATTAAATAGCATGAGACTTTCGCTGGCCCTGTTGTTGTGCATAAACATTGAACTCTTAGTGTTTTGAATCACAAATGAACCCAATATGGCATCGAAACTAACTTCAAGTTAATAAATGGATTATTGTGTACAGTGAGCAAAAACAACGCGTTAAGACAAAACCAGTATATTGTCTTTTCGTCCTTATTTCTTATAATAGTTTATCAAAAAGAAACCTCGACCTATAAAGCAGCGGATCTGAGAGTGACAATGCAAAATTGGTCGTAAAGAAATTCACATTATGCAAAACAATGCCTTCCAGTGTTTTAAATAGAAAATCAAAAGCTGTCCTAGCATCAATCCGATTAATCTAACAATAAATAAAATAGATTAATCCAACAATAATTGAAATTCGCGCGAAATAATATGCGTTATAAGAGAAACTAAAGTACTTTTGTTACAAAAGGATTCTATTCAGCTGTAAAAATTTTTTTAAAAAAGAGAAATTGAAAATGTTTAACAACGCCAGAAATTTGTCAGAATCCAGAAACTAGATACAATGTTTAATTAGCACTTTCAGCGAAACACATGCCAAAAAAATGAAAATTTTCTGTTTTAGTAAATTTATCAATTATTCAACCATCTTGGCAAAACAAGATTTTATGATCACTTCAACAAACCAATTAGATCCGCAAGTTTGAATTTTCGTTACACAGAGTCCCATCAAGTGCTTCAAGCAAAGAAAGTCAGCACGAAGAGAAATATGAGAAACAACTGTTTTTCTGAATAGTTTGCAAAAAAACGGTGATCCTTTTTTGAAAACACCTACCAATTCGCTAGCAACGAATTTGTTCCAACAAAAAATCAATTATAGAAGGAAACAGAGACTATGGTTTGTGCAGTCTAAAAACGATGTTTGTTAAATCTTTGAAAGTTGTCATCCCATAACACCTAAAAGTATAATACCAAAAATTATTGAACTTTGGTTAAGAATCAAATCAATTGTTTTAGTCTGAACAGATGTTTATCGATAAATTTCTGAATAATATTTTTTTATGAGCAAAGTCAAAATTGATTGGCATAATGCATGGCGTACAGTTGATGCGTTGTGTTGGACTACGCAACAAGTATATATTTGTTAAATTTTATTTGCAGCACTATTGCATATTTGAAAACGCTTTGAGTCATTAAAAAGTCAAGCATAAGAATCAAATTGCCAGTCTAAGGTTTTTGATGAATCAGTTCTCAACGTATTAAAAAAATTGATTAGGGATTGCAATAAAAAAGAGTGAACAACGTTGGACCTGACTGGTTATCCTCTAAAGAAACAGTTCTCCAGGAAACGGTCCGTTGACACTTGTTTTTTTACTTATACCTGATTACGTAAAACTCAACTGTGCTAAGACAGCTTTTCCTATGATTAATGATTTAATTGACAAAAACCCTTCACATATCATTTATTTCCGTAGCGGTAAAAGAAACATCTAAAAAATCATTGGAAAACTCACAAAGTAGAGATTGAAATCAACAGATTATTGATTATCAAAAATAAAACAATGAATTGTGGAGTATCAAAATCGGACTTTTAATTTGCAAGAAAATTATCAAAGAAACATGATGAAAAATCAAAGAAGAAAAAAATACTTTGAAGTGAAAATCAATTGGCCCTTAATATATCAAGATGGGGATAAACTAAGCCTAATTCCACGATTATTTTGGGCATGTAATTAGCCTAAAATTTAATTGCCAGAATGTTTTTAGTTTTTAATTGAGACAAAACTGAAAGACTCCATTTATTTTGTGAACAGTGCTATGGGCATTCGCAAAACTGCAGATTGTCTTCTTTTTCCTTAATTAGTATAGAGATGGACATTTCTGAAGTTAACCACCAATTCTACTTTCTTTCGTTTCGTTCTAATTGACAATATCATAGTTGTTAGTTATTTCAATCGTTGGAAAAAGTGACAGATGGGATCTAGTGACCTAGGATTTTGTCGTGGACACTAGTCACAAAGTATTGTCTTTATTTTTCACGCTAGCCACAAAGACACTTATCGTGCCGTCTAGTTTCGTGTATATCCAAACTTGAACTAAATTTGCGCTATCTAGTGTGCAGTACACGCATAGTGCTGAAGTAAATTTACTCAAGAAATCCGACAATGAACATGTAATGGCTTTTTGTTTCGTGTAGTTCAGCAGCCTTTAATCATTACTTCTAGGTTCAAAACTGTAACGATATTTTTGTGGTGCACAAGTGAAGTTTTGTACACTATCGCTCAAGTCAATGTCGTCTGGCGATGTGACCTTGAACTTGCGCACTATCTCGATTATGAACACTTTGACCTCTAAGTCCGCGAGTATCTGGCCTAGACAGATTCTGGGTCCCACCCCGTAGGGAACAAATGCTTCTACTGTTTTCAACTGGGTGCCAGTCTCGTCCAGGAAGTTACAAGGGTTAAACTCCTCTGGGTACTTAAAATATTGAGGGTCTCGCATGATCTGGTAAAGGTTCGCCATCATAACCACACCGTTCTTTATTACTTGACCCGATTCCAGTCGAATATCTTGCAGTACTTTATGAGGCAAAGTTGTCTGTGCAACACACGCAAATCTCTGCACTTCATATTGAAATGCTGTAAGGTAAGTCAAGTTCCTCAATTTATCAGAGCTTATCAGTGAATCTCCTATTTTATCTTCAATTTCATCGGCTATTTTCTCTTGGAATTCAGGATGACCAGCCAGGCAAGCTAAAACCCAGCAAAAAGTTGTGGAGGTGCTCTCGTGCCAGCAAAAAACAACTCGAAGATAACTGCGGCAAGGTTTTTGACGTCAAATTGTTGCCCGTCTTTTGTAGACTCATAAGTGTAGGCGTCAATCAAGGTTTCAACTGACCCACGTTCGCCAGTTTGCAGCCTTTCATTAATTTGTTCATTAATGAAACTTTTCATTGTTTCAACCGCTTCAAAAATATCAACACTTTGCTTTGGCAAAAATAGCCTCAAAATTTTGACCATGATTCTCGGAAGAAGAATCAATTCAACAGTTCCCGTTAAAATTGCCCGAAATATTTTTTGGGCTTCGGGGTCAAAATATTCGAACCGAAATCCAAAAATTAATGATGATGTAATATTACAAACTGCTGATTGCAATAAGGACGTCGGCTCAAAATATTCTGGCATCGTTTCCAGCGTATCGGTTAATTGCTTGACCTCATCCAAAACCAACTGAATTTGTTTTTCTCGTCCAAAACTTCGTAAATGATTATGGAAATTTTTTCTGTTATTTTTCCATACTGGCCCCCAGGTGTCAATAATTGCATCGTTCAAGTCAGAGCCAGAGTGGATTTGTGCTCCTAAGCTTCGACCAACCGATTCTTGCCCGTGAGAGGAAAACAATTCCTTCATGTCTCGATATGTGAACAATATTAGCCAGTCTGTTCCACCAAAAAGATGACCTCTGAAGTAGGCCATATTATGGTAGGTTGGTTTGTTCAAATTCTGCATCATTTTTCCGGTTCCATTTGAGTTGTTGAAGAAGCCCATATGTCCTGTAAGCCAATGTTTGTTTGGAAGTTCTGGAAATGTTCTGTCGACATTATAGAACGGTTTGAACCACAAAATAGTCGCTATTGTCGCTGCACCAAAAGAGATGGGTACTAAAAATTTAGCATCGGTTAGTTTGATAGCAAAAAGGGTATCCAAATTGACCAGTTTCGAAATAGTGGAGCTGTAATCACCCGCTAAAGTTGACATTTCTATGATTTGAATTTCAGTTCGGTTTTACTAATGAAGTGTTCGTGCATTACAGTAGTTGTTTTACCTTCACAATAAACTTCATATGTTGATACTGGTGCTGAACAGAGATTTAAGTAAATTTAAATAGGTGATAAATCAGCTACTTAGAAATAATAAATCTTTGTCCTGCTTAATGTTATTAAACAGGTACAAAATGTCACATTGAAAATCCATAGAAGATACTGTAGAAATATTATGTCACCCAGGATAAGGTCCTCGACCCAAATCATGTATGGACTAGACGGACTTGTGTCGCATATATCATGCAGAACAGACCTAAAGTCATGTATGGATGAGACGGAAAGGAGCAACCGAAACCTTGTCGATCCATGGCAACTACGATATATTCGTTGTACTACGTGATCCAAAAGACGTCATTTGAGATCACCCTTAAATTTGTGCGTGGCCTTATGTATGGTATCAAAGAAGCCATATACAACCATACATGTCTTACGTATGGTTTCCAGGAAACATTTATGATAGTCAACTCGAGGAGACTATAACCTCGGGGCCCTTGTCCGCGAGCTAAGTCCGTGCCTGTTTTGGGCCCAACCTGATTAGGGTCAAGTATCTCATACTGGACATGCAGTTTCGATAATGGGTTGCCATACTGCATTACAGAGGGCAAAATGCCCCTAAAAGAGGCAGGTATTAGTATTTTTCAAACCTTGTAATATTATAAGCCAGAGAGATTGTCGAAACATTATAGTAGCTCACAGGATAAATGTACACTATAAATTCTTCCCTATATGATATTAGATTAGTGATACTAGAGTGTGGCTGTAGAAGCAGGACTTTTGATGAATTCCACCCAAGTTACAATTCCCAAATTTGTTAGAATGGGCAGCAACGGGAGAACCTTTGAGAAATTAAAGGAGAGCTTGGGTGGGGGGGGGGTACACTTAAGGCAATATTTGCGAACGAAGCAGGGTGGTACGAAATGATGTATTTGCGGGTAATGGTGTTTCCCAGTTCCAATATGTGGCCCAATTGCTTCACATTTCGATTCAAAGATAACTTGCTGAGGCGTCAGTAGTTTTGGGTTTGTTAAAGACCTACACGGTTCTACACATGACAACCCGAAAAGGTTACAGTATTTAGTTGCATTTAAAAAGTTTCCTCCCAATTTGGCATCCCTTACTTGGTTTTGCGAGGAAGCAGAGGATCCAGGAAGTCATTGGAATTAATAGTCAATTTAATAGCAGTTGCCCACGACGAGGTCACAATATATTATCATTTTTCCGGTTCCATTTGAGTTGTTGAAGAAGCCCATATGTCCTGTAAGCCAATGTTTGTTTGGAAGTTCTGGAAATGTTCTGTCGACATTATAGAACGTTTTGAACCACAAAATAGTCGCTATTGTCGCTGCACCAAAAGAGATGGGTACTAAAAATTTAGCATCGGTTAGTTTGATAGCAAAAAGGGTATCCAAATTGACCAGTTTCGAAATAGTGGAGCTGTAATCACCCGCTAAAGTTGACATTTCTATGATTTGAATTTCAGTTCGGTTTTACTAATGAAGTGTTCGTGCATTACAGTAGTTGTTTTAACTTCACAATAAACTTCATATGTTGATACTGGTGCTGAACAGAGATTTAAGTAAATTTAAATAGGTGATAAATCAGCTACTTAGAAATAATAAATCTTTGTCCTGCTTAATGTTATTAAACAGGTACAAAATGTCACATTGAAAATCCATAGAAGATACTGTAGAAATATTATGTCACCCAGGATAAGGTCCTCGACCCAAATCATGTATGGACTAGACGGACTTGGGTCGCATATATCATGCAGAACAGACCTAAAGTCATGTATGGATGAGACGGAAAGGAGCAACCGAAACCTTGTCGATCCATGGCAACTACGATATATTCGTTGTACTACGTGATCCAAAAGACGTTGTTGGGTTATGGACTTTCGCAAGCGGAATAAAAAGCGTTTTTAACTAAGTAAAAGAATTAATTTCTCAAAAATGAGAGAATAACAAAATGATATTTTACAGTAGAATTTAGAGATTTACAGGAGAGATCTGAATATTAGATCAAGATGGTGATTTGAATTTGGGGATGAAAAAGGACTCAAAAATCAGCTGTATATATACCCATTATCAGTGTGAAAAAGTCAAGATACAAAACTAATCCTAGCACCGTGATTTATAGTGGGGGTCGCAAAGGTTATCCAATATGGTTTGCTTCTGCAAATCAGTCGCAAAGGGAACCATAAATGGAATGCATTTGCACTTTTCTAAGAATTCATTCACACTTCCGGAGATATCATCATCATTTAATACATGCTGGGAAGATTTTACATCACTTAATCTAACTCTAATAATAGTTATCTAGATTCACCAATTTGAACCGAATATTGATTCTCAGCACCATTTCTTGACGATTCATTTATATAATTTCTTTGATCAAAATCAAATTGCTTGTCTTTCTAATCTGGTAAGTCAAACTTTCTTTCTAATTCTCACTAAGTTTAAGACTATAGTTTGATCGAAATTCTAACACCCCCACTCAGACTTGAGCTGATTGCGTAGAGTTTGTTCCCATCAAAACTGCTCTGAATGTTTCCACTTTCGAAACGGGTAAGGACTTTGTGAAAATGTCCGCTGCCATTTTGTCTGTAGGAACGTAATGAATTGAAATAGTCCCATCCTCCGTTTTGTCCCGGATGAAGTGAAACTTTGTTTCGATGTGCTTGCTCCTTTTGTGCATGACTGGGTTTTGGCAGAGTCTGATACAACTTTGGTTGTCTTCTCCAATTGCTATTGGACGTTCCTGTTGGATGCCAAAATCCTCTAGAAGTTGTTTCAGGTAAAGTGCTTCCTGAACTGCTGCTGTCATGCCCTGATATTCTGCTTCTGATGAAGAAAGAGCAACTGTGGCCTGCTTCTTGACACCCCAGCTGAGTGCTGCGCCACGTCCGTTGAGCTTGAAGTAATAGCCCGTTGTTGATTTTCTGTCGTTCACGTCTCCAGACCAGTCTGCATCACTTTCCCCCACTAAATCATAACTAGCCTCTTTTGTGTAAGTAAGTTTTAAACCTTTTGAACCTTGAAGATATCGCAGAAGTCGTTTTCCGCACATCCAGTGTTGAATGGTAGGTGCATTCATGTGTCTGGACAGAATGTTGACTGTGAACATGATGTCTGGCCTCGTCTGTTTGGCCAGATACAGAAGTGATCCAACCAAGCTTCTGTAGATCCTCTGGTCCACTTCTTCGTCTCCGTTCTGTGCTGTCTGAAGTTTCAAATTCAAATCAGCTGGAGTTCTTGAGGGTTTGCATTGATCCATTTGAAACCGCTCAAGCATTGTTTCTATGTAGCGTTCTTGGTCGACTGTGACTTTGCCCTCTTCTCGTCTGATTCTTAGACCCAGAAACCAGTGTAGTCTCCCTCTGTCTTCCATGTGAAAGGTTGCTTCTAGTGCCTTCTTGACATCAGAGACCACTGTCATACTTCTTGATGCTACTATGATGTCGTCAACCCAGACCAAGATGAAGGTGTGATCCTCTGCTTCTGATCTTGCGAACAAGCAGTGATCGTTCCTGCTTCTGGTGAACCCCTGTCTCAGTAGGAAGTTTGCCAGCTCTTTGTACCAGTTGTTAGCAGCCTGTTTCAAACCATAAATTGATTTATTTAGTCGACATACTAACTTCTCCCCATCTGATCCGCGTTTTACAAACTCCTGTGGCTGTTCCAGATACACTTCTTCCTCGATTGGTGAGTGCAGGAAAGCAGTCTTGACATCAAATTGGTGCATCACATGGCCCTGCTTCGCTGATAGTTGAAGTAGAATCCTGAATGTCTCTGGCTTACAGGTAGGCGCAAAAGTCTCAAAGTAGTCCAGTCCTTCCACTTGCTTGAAGCCTTTCGCCACATAGCGCGCTTTGTATTTGTCCACTTGACCACTGGGTCCCAATTTCACTTTGTAAACCCATTTGCCCGGTATGACGTCCCTGTCTGTGGGTTCCAAGTCTCGTTTTCTTGGAGTGCCTTGACCTCGTCCTTCATTGCCCCGTGCCACTGGTCCCAATCGTCACCTTGCTTGGCTTCGTAGACTGTTTTGGGTTCCACATAGTCGCCCTCAGTCACAGCAAGATGGGTCCTGACTTCTCCAAAAAATTGCGGAACATTCCTTGCTCGTGTCCATCGTCTGGGCTCCGCTCTGTCCGCGTGTTCCAGTGCATCTTCATTGAAGCCAACTGTCTCTAACTGTGAGAAGTCTTCTGTGTCACTGTCTTCCAGTGAATCTGAGTCTCTGTGAGTCCCTGCTCCTCTTTGTTGCCATCGTCTTGATGACCATCATCTGGGTGCGAGATCCCCAGTTGCTGTGACCCCTCATCTAGTAGGTCGGGCGTCTCTGTGTTGTCAGGGATTGAGCCTACTTCAGACTCCTTGATGATCACATCTCGAACTGCCATCACCTTGCGTGTGTTGGGTATGTACACCAGGTATCCGTTTTCTCCTTCAGTGTAACCCACAAACTTTCCTTCCAGTGCCTTGGGTTCAAGTTTGCTGACTTCTCTGTCCCTCTTCTTCATGAAGACTGTGCAACCAAAAATAGATAATTTACTAATTGAAAGCTGAGGTTTTATACCTCTCATCAGCTCTGCTGGGCATTTTTCTTCTCCTCGTCTCACAACCAAGTTTCTGATCCTTGCTGCGTGAAGAATTGCTGCTTCCCACATCATCTTGGGAAGTCCTGAGTCAATGAGCAAACATCTTGCCATCTCCAGCAGTGTCCTGTTGCACCTCTCAGCTAACCCATTCTGTTGTGGCGTTTCTGGTATGGTCTTTTCCTGTAGAATGCCTGCATCTAAGCAGTACGTCTCAAACTGCTCTGAGAGAAACTCCTTCGCATTGTCTTGCCTCAGCTTCTTGGGCGTCCCCACACTGAGAACAAATTTCTTCAGGCTGGCCAGTGCTTCACTTTTTGCCTTAAGCAAGTCCACAAACACAAACTTCGTGTATTGGTCTGCAAACACTATGCAGAACCGGAACCCTGACAGTGACTCTACTCTGAAAGGTCCCATCACGTCTGTGAACACCCTCTCCAGCTTCCCTTCTGCTTGGGTCTCTGCCACTCTTGGTACTGGAGTCTTTGTGATCTTGGCCAATGCACACACATTGCGTACATCATCGAGTTCCCCCACTTTCTCTGGTGCATCCCTGACCACATCCGCTTGATCCAAATGACCCAATCGTCTGTGCCACTTCCTTGCATTGTCAAGTTTCACGCTGTTGGAACTCATCTTGAATTCTAGAACGCTGCAGGGTAAGTAAAACAAATTATTTTCTTGTGTTAGTTTTACCCGAGTTCCCTTCTGGAGTTTCATGCAGCTGTTTCCTCTCTCGAAAGTGAAGCTATGTCCCCACTCCGTGCATCTTGAGACTGATAGGAGGTTTGAAGAATAGTCCGGCACACACAGAACATTTTTGAGTTCGCATTGGAATTCCCCTTTGTTTGAGGGTATGCTGATCCTCACACAGCCTCTGCCCACCACTCTGGAAGCCTCTCCGTTGGGATTTCTGACCACTGATTGAATCGGCACAAAGTCCAGAAACGCATCGATGTTCGTCACTATGTGATCTGTACAACCACTGTCCACTAGCATGCCTGCTGCCTTCCACTGGGTAAGAGCTGCCCAGCATTCCTCGTCTGGTGTAGCCAATGTTGGACCCATTGCCACTGACTCATGTTTGCCTCCATCTCTTTGTCTCTTGCATGCCCTGTCTAGGTGACCCTTCTCACCACACTTGCTGCATTGTGCTGTCTCCTTCTTCCTGCAGTCCTTGGCAAAGTGTCCAGGGATCCCACACACAAAGCAGTTTCCTTTCTTGGGTCCCTTCTTGAAGTCACGCTTCACTGCCAGTGCCACTGAACCACTTTGTCCCTTGTGTCTCTGCACCGTGCTCTCATGAAAGTTCTGCAGCCTTTTTCTCAACTCTGTGAAGTTCGTTGCCGGGTTGAGGCTTTCCTGTATTACAAAATTTTCATACCTCATTGGCAGACCATTGAGGACCAAGGCGTTGAAGAGGGTCTCTGAGACTGCTTCCCCTGCTTCTTGTAGCCTTGTGAGCAACTCCTGTCCTCTGATGAAGAAGCTGTCCAAATCCTCAGAATCCTCGAGCTGCAGTCGAGCAAGCTGTGCCACTAAAGTCACCACTGTCGGCGTCTCCACACTCTGAAATCTCTCTTGCAAAAGCTTCCAAGCCTTTGCTCCATCTCCAATGCCGTCATCTCCCACACAGTCATGTCTCATCAGCATGAGGGTTGTTGCATCTAGAGTCAGTGCCAGATGGCACCACACATTGTTCCGTTTCTCCTTGATGTCTGCAACTTCCTTCTCATATGCATCCTTCAGCACCTTGTGGTTCTTCTTTTCATCATTGGTTGCCCCATTGGCCAGTGGCGCAGGCTCATTGGGTTGCTCCTCTGTCCCCAGTAGTGATTTGTAGAGTCCCTTCGTCTGCATCATCGCCACAAATCTTGTGCTCCAGATTGGAAAGTCCTGTGCCTTTCCTGTGTAGGTCAGCAGCTTCACTGTCTGTTGATCCATTGAAGTTTGAGCAGGCAAAACAGTTGTGAAAAGAAAAGGTACTAAGCAGAAAAGGATTATGACTGTCAACAACAAATTAGTTTTGTTTTGGAAATTAATTGTATGACTTAAAAAATTGCTGGGCCCATAACCTGTTGGGTTATGGACTTTCGCAAGCGGAATAAAAAGCGTTTTTAACTAAGTAAAAGAATTAATTTCTCAAAAATGAGAGAATAACAAAATGATATTTTACAGTAGAATTTAGAGATTTACAGGAGAGATCTGATTATTAGATCAAGATGGTGATTTGAATTTGGGGATGAAAAAGGACTCAAAAATCAGCTGTATATATACCCATTATCAGTGTGAAAAAGTCAAGATACAAAACTAATCTTAGCACCGTGATTTATAGTGGGGGTCGCAAAGGTTACCCAATATGGTTTGCTTCTGCAAATCAGTCGCAAAGGGAACCATAAATGGAATGCATTTGCACTTTTCTAAGAATTCATTCACACTTCCGGAGATATCATCATCATTTAATACATGCTGGGAAGATTTTACATCACTTAATCTAACTCTAATAATAGTTATCTAGATTCACCAATTTGAACCGAATATTGATTCTCAGCACCATTTCTTGACGATTCATTTATATAATTTCTTTGATCAAAATCAAATTGCTTGTCTTTCTAATCTGGTAAGTCAAACTTTCTTTCTAAGTCTCACTAAGTTTAAGACTATAGTTTGATCGAAATTCTAACAGACGTCATTTGAGATCACCCTTAAATTTGTGCGTGGCCTTATGTATGGTATCAAAGAAGCCATATACAACCATACATGTCTTACGTATGGTTTCCAGGAAACATTTATGATAGTCAACTCGAGGAGACTATAACCTCGGGGCCCTTGTCCGCGAGCTAAGTCCGTGCCTGTTTTGGGCCCAACCTGATTAGGGTCAAGTATCTCATACTGGACATGCAGTTTCGATAATGGGTTGCCATACTGCATTACAGAGGGCAAAATGCCCCTAAAAGAGGCAGGTATTAGTATTTTTCAAACCTTGTAATATTATAAGCCAGAGAGATTGTCGAAACATTATAGTAGCTCACAGGATAAATGTACACTATAAATTCTTCCCTATATGATATTAGATTAGTGATACTAGAGTGTGGCTGTAGAAGCAGGACTTTTGATGAATTCCACCCAAGTTACAATTCCCAAAATTGTTAGAATGGGCAGCAACGGGAGAACATTTGAGAAATTAAAGGAGAGCTTGGGTGGGGGGGGGGGTACACTTAAGGCAATATTTGCGAATGAAGCAGGGTGGTACGAAATGATGTATTTGCGGGTAATGGTGTTTCCCAGTTCCAATATCTGGCCCAATTGCTTCACATTTCGATTCAAAGATAACTTGCTGAGGCGTCAGTAGTTTTGGGTTTGTTAAAGACCTACACGGTTCTACACATGACAACCCGAAAAGGTTACAGTATTTAGTTGCATTTAAAAAGTTTCCTCCCAATTTGGCATCCCTTACTTGGTTTTGCGAGGAAGCAGAGGATCCAGAAAGTCATTGGAATTAATAGTCAATTTAATAGCAGTTGCCCACGACGAGGTCACAATATATTATCATTTTTCCGGTTCCATTTGAGTTGTTGAAGAAGCCCATATGTCCTGTAAGCCAATGTTTGTTTGGAAGTTCTGGAAATGTTCTGTCGACATTATAGAACGTTTTGAACCACAAAATAGTCGCTATTGTCGCTGCACCAAAAGAGATGGGTACTAAAAACTTAGCATCGGTTAGTTTGATAGCAAAAAGGGTATCCAAATTGACCAGTTTCGAAATAGTGGAGCTGTAATCACCCGCTAAAGTTGACATTTCTATGATTTGAATTTCAGTTCGGTTTTACTAATGAAGTGTTCGTGCATTACAGTAGTTGTTTTAACTTCACAATAAACTTCATATGTTGATACTGGTGCTGAACAGAGATTTAAGTAAATTTAAATAGGTGATAAATCAGCTACTTAGAAATAATAAATCTTTGTCCTGCTTAATGTTATTAAACAGGTACAAAATGTCACATTGAAAATCCATAGAAGATACTGTAGAAATATTATGTCACCCAGGATAAGGTCCTCGACCCAAATCATGTATGGACTAGACGGACTTGGGTCGCATATATCATACAGAACAGATCTAAAGTCATGTATGGGTGAGACGGAATTAAAGGCGCAACCGAAACCTTGTCGATCCATGGCAACTACGATATATTCGTTGTACTATGTGATCCAAGAGACGTCATTTGAGATCACCCTTAAATTTGTGCGTGGCCTTACGTATGGTATCAAAGAAGCCATATACAATCATACATGTCTTACGTATAGTTTCCAGGAAACATTTATGATAGTGACCCCGTGGAGACTATAACCTCGGGGCCCTTGTCCGCCAGCTAAGTCCGTACCTGTTTTAGGCCCTACCTGTTTAGGGTCAAGTATCTCATACTGGACATGCAGGTTCAGTAATGGGTTGCCATACTGCATTACAGAGGGCAAAATGCCCCTAAAAGAGGCAGGTTATAGTATTTTTCAAACCTTGTAATATTATAAGCCAGAGAGATTGTTGAAACATTATAGTAGTTCACAGGGTAAATGTACACTATAAATTCTTCCCTATATGATATTAGATTAGTGATACTAGAGTGTGGCTGTAGAAGCAGGACTTTTGATGAGTTCCACCCAAGTTACAATTCCCAAGTTTGTTAGAATGGGCAGCAACGGGAGAACCTTTGAGAAATTAAAGGAGAGCTTGGTTGGGGGGGGTACACTTAAGGCAATATTTGCGAACGAAGCAGGGTGGTACGAAATGATGTATTTGCGGGTAATGGTGTTTCCCAGTTCCAATATGTGGCCCAATTGCTTCACATTTCGATTCAAAGATAACTTGCTGAGGCGTCAGTAGTTTTGGGTTTGTTAAAGACCTACACGGTTCTACACATGACAACCCGAAAAGGTTACAGTATTTAGTTGCATTTAAAAAGTTTCCTCCCAATTTGGCATCCCTTACTTGGTTTTGCGAGGAAGCAGAGGATCCAGGAAGTCATTGGAATTAATAGTCAATTTAATAGCAGTTGCCCACGACGAGGTCACAATATATTACAAACAAAGACCTTAATTTTACCCTAACTTCCCTTAAAATTACCTTAAATAATTACCCTAACTGTGTTGGTAAATTTACCCTAACTTTACCCTAACTTACTTTAATTGTTTACCCTATCTTACCGAAATGTTAAGGTAAATTTCAGGCTTAGTTAAGGCAAAGTTAAGGGATTTTTTAAGGTAATTTTAAGGGAAGTTAGCGTAAAATTGAAGTTTTTTTAAGGTAGTGAGGCCTTAACTTTTCAGGTAAATTTCAGGTAAAGTTAAGGTTAGTTAAGGTGAGTTAAGGAAAGGCAAATCTACCTTAACAGTTAAGGTGAGTTAGGATGTTTTTTTAAGGTAAAATTACCTTAACTTTATTTATTGTGTACATGAAGATTTTGATCCCTAGAATGCCAACATAATTGTCAACGATTCGGCCAGGCCCCACTCCTTTATTGTCATATATAAAATTGTAAGAGAAATTTTTCTTTTAATAAAACAGATTTCTCTGTTTTGACTCCAATATGGTTCGAGTGCATGTTGTTTTGTATTCAGATAATGTTCTACATAACGTCTTTGACCATTTCCTTGATGAATTTGTGGACTTAGATTGGATTAAACATCGCACCTGAGATGAAAACGTTAAAAAGAAAGCATTTTTCAATTATGAAGAAAATAGTAGAAAAGTATTTTTTTACATATGTCATAGTAAACAAATTAAATAGTCAAACAAATAAACAGTTAAATATAGAATTAGTAAACTAAATGTTACCTTACCACGGACGACTACTAGGCAAAGTGGATGACATTGTAACCAGAGAGGTCATGTGATGGTGAGTTAAGATTGTTCTTAGAAAACTGGTGATTGATCTCATCATTTCACAAGAAAAAATTACAAAGCGCTGCTTGCGGGGATAATCTGTCCTTATAGGAAAGCATCCGTTTGATGATAATGAAAAATATCATTTTTGAATAAATCACTGAACTAATTTTTGGTTTATTTGTGTATGGTCAATTTTCGAGGAGAAAGTCTCCAATATTTTTTGCAATAACACATTTTGTTGGGTTCTGGAAATCTCTTAAAAAGACTGGCAAGTATACATCATTGAATTAATTTTTTTCCATTGAGGCATCTTTACGAAGGAGGATTTGACATATGGGGTATTTTACTTCATCAAACAGATGCGTTAATAGCATCAAATATGACTCTACTACTCCTTTTCGCCTCAATTTATTTAACCCCTTATGATATAACACCGTATATATTGGCACCTCAGTCATTTAACCCCGCAGTTTATTCAAACAGAAATCGGTTTAACACCGAAATCATTAACCTACATGGGCGTCCAAATTAACAATTAGCTAAGTTTAAGTTCAGTTGACATAAATACCGCAAAAATACCTATCTTCAAGAGTGCAACATTAAACATCTTGCGTTTGTTTGAAATCGCAGAATAATGATGAGACGGTTTTTTTATGTTCAAGAATTTGATTGAAAAATAAATTTGACAACTCTGACATTTTTTCTTCGAAAATTGTTCTAATTTCGAAATAGTTGAAAAACTATCATAGTCCGGAAGATAGAAAAACTGGAGCTTCGCAAATCAAGCGATCTAAGCTAAATTATTTATCTAACTACAATTAGTGTACGCATAATTGGGCGAATCCAAACAATAATTAACCGTACATTTTACAGAAAGCTCGAAGAAACCAGATACATATCTTTGCTAGAAAATATGCTGTGTAAGTTTTATATCTAGATATTGCAAAACTGTATTTCCATTAAATGGTCCCTTCTTAACGCCCGAGATACAATGCTTCAACAATTCACAGTTTCACGCTTCGACGTAACTCCGCGAAGGAGCACGGATTGCGCCAAATAAACAAAGATTATACATTATAGCCGTAGCTTTCGCAGCACTACCCTTAACAGAAATTCGTTCGACGCAATACTCGTATTGTGTCGAACGAATACCTGTTAAGAGTATTGCTGCGAAAGCTACGGCTGCTACAGTCGTTAAATTTTGACTCAACTCTTTAAACTCTTGGTACTCCGTAGTACTACTCAGTAGTATTTACAGATTTGATATTTAATTCAATTCTTCAAGGCAGCGGTATACATATCTATTCGTTCAGAACAAAACTCATGGCTCTAACTTTGAGATATTTAACTCAAAAACGTCAGACATCATGCTGATTTTAAGAAGCAATAAAAAAAATGTTTCAGAATTCTGTTCACTTCTATGTAATTTTCATTGCGCTAATATTGATCATATGAAATATTTAATTTAGTATTGGTTAAAAATATATTTTAAAAATGAAAAACTAGTAGTTATTCTCTTCTCAATTATCAGCCAACAAATTACAGATTAAAGCTAAAGTGAAATGACTGAGGTGTGAAAATGATTTATTCACATTTCACTCAATTCAATCTGCTTTTATTCTCTGATAATTAAAATAATTTGATTTCAATTAGTCGTACTTATCCTCAATTCTTTTCTATCAATTTCAAAACTTAGTGAAAAAAATGTAGGGACGAATTTTTTGCGGTGTTAAATTATTTGGTGTTGAAAAATTAGGATGAAGTAATAGGGGATAAATAGAATAGGGTTTGAAAATGACGAGACCGTCAAGTATATTTTTTTGACGGAGGCAGTATCAAACGTCCATTAGTAGCGACAGAGAACTGAACATAATGTGAATCTCAATAAAAATAAATAGTTTCCAAAATACTTCAATTGCAAACAAATATTTTAATAAAAGTATTTTCACGCAATTAACAGTTAAGGAGCAGAAGATGCAATTGAATACAAACTGACGGTCTAATAATAGAAAACGTTTATCTGGACACTTATTAACAGCCTGGAGTTTTATAAAAACAGAGAGCAAAAACTGATTTAGATGAGTTGAATAAGTTTATCCGTGACTAAGTAACTCTTGTGCAACCAAATATTCTTTTTGTTATGGTAGAGGAAGTGGTCTATGTGAAACTTTCATGTCTTGTCACACAGCTTAAACGTTTATAACATAGCGAGTATTTGTCTGTCCGCGGTTTCAAGTATTGAATTTGACTATTTGTATATTTTTTAAACGCTGAAATGTTTGTATTAAATCAAGCTAAATTGGTAATGCGTATTGTGTCGAATGAATTTCTGTTACGGGTAGTCTTCAGGAAGTCATAGCTAACACAGGCGTTAAAATGTGACCAATCTTTTTGAACTGTATTCGATTGGTCAGCTTTCCAGTAAAAGCACTGTGATCGTATTTCCCGTTTACTCGAATAATTGGGCCATTTTGTGTAAATGCCGAAAATTAGTGTTTATAGCTTTGTTTTTATATCAATTCCTGGCAGTCGTATACTTATTCCTTCGCTTAGTACAAAACTCAAAAATGGTAGACATTATGCTTTCAAGGTGCAATAAAAAGAAAATGTTATTCACTTCAATGCTATTCACTTTTTGATTACTTTTTTATTGCCCAAAGAGTGACCATGTCAAAAACAAGATTGGTAGTGGTTATAAATTGTTTTTTTAGTAATAGAAACCTCTTTTTTTCTCTTGAAAATTATAAACCAAGTAACTACAGATTAAAATTATTGTGAAATGACCGATTTGAAAATGAACTATTCACACTTCACTAATTACAGTCCGATGTTTTTCTCTGTTAAGGGGACTATTTAGATTTCAATTAGTCTCAATTATTCTCAACAACTCTATGAGTATCAAAATTGTGTGAAAAAATGTACGGGTCAAATTTTTGTGGCGTTAAAAAATATAGGGATTGAACAATCGGGATGAAAATATAGGAGGATAAAAGAATGCGGTTGAAAGAAAGACGATACCGTCGAATGTACTTCTTTTGACGAATGCAATGACAAGTGTCAATTGGAAACAGCAGACAACTGATCATGATGAGAATCTCAATAAAAATAAACAGCTTCAAAAAACATTCAAAATCGAGCAGATTTTGTAATAAAAGTATTTTTCCGCAAGCAACAGAAAAAAGTAAATGGAGCAATTGTTTGCAAGTGGTGCGACTAAAAAAAGAAAGTGGTTCATTTGGACAAATTTGAGCAGCCTGGAATTCTAAAAGAACAGAGAGCACAAACAGATTTAAATAAACTGAATAAGTTAATCCGTGACAAAAGAGCTCTTGTGGAACTAAGAATTTTGTTTTGTGATGGTAGAAGAACTGATCTATATTAAACTTTCCAATTTTTTGTGCCATGAATCATTTTAAGTTTTTATTTGATATTTTTCACGGATTTTGTGTCTTTTTTGTAAGTTCGTTCAATTTTTAATAATTTATAGCTTAAAATGCGGGTTTTCTGCATTGTAAGCTAATGTTGGTAAATGATCACTAAACCGGTTAGCAATTGTTCTCGATTTGTTTCAGCGAAATACATGTGGGTGCTAAAATAACTGCCAATAGGCTGTAATAATTTGGATACGAAAAAAAAAGTTATACTTTTCATGGCCGTAAATTTATTAGAAGATAATAGACAATTGCTTTTGCACTTTCAAAAACTGCAATAAACTCAATCTTATTTTAAAAAATTAACTGCGACTAATCAATCAATATCATCTCTGTACAGAAAAAGCTAGCATATTCCAACTGCAGAAACGCAAAACTGGCTTGGCGTTTTAAGAAATTGCCGAATGCGTGAAAATACTCATGCCGCAAATGATATTTACTCCCCGATCACTACAAAATGAGGATACAACTCTGTAAAAAAATTTCCAGAAAAAAAGTCTCCGAAGTGAATGCAGAAGGCATTGCTGGACTGAACTATTTGAAGGTATGCAGAAGCAGACCAAAAGTTATTGGAAGTATAGAAATTACTTCGCTGATCATGCATTCAGACCACTGCGTAATCGTTCATGGGTCTTACTTAGACAAAAAATAGTGGTGATACAATGGCACTTGAACAACAGATGTCTCAATATGAAATGACTTTAGACAAAAAAGTTTAGACGAAAATCTTGGGCCGGATTCTGGACACGACAGAGGATTTAATGCTGGCAAAACAAAAACAACTTAGTTTTACACTCTCATTAGAGATCGAAACCTTCGTATTTACAAAATCAAAAGAACGGCGAAAAGATGCAGTGCTTCAGTTTATAAATTGAAAACCTTCATCATAGAGGTTATTCTTTCAATATGCGGTTATACTTGATAGAACAGCACGCAAGCTAGATATTATCTTATAAAACCGTGTGCACCCCCTACAATAAAAAATTCTTAGGCATTACATAGAAAGTGTATTCCTCGAAGAGGAACAACAGACAAACTTTGTTTACTTGAATGACCTTCCAAGTGGGTGTTTCTTTTTTCGTTGAAAAAATTTTATTCACTTGTAAACGAATCTATTTTTTAATTTTACTTCACTGTGTTTTGGTTAAACTGCCACAGTTTTTCTTCTGATTTATAAATTTATATAACAAATACATCCTCTCGTTGTAACTGTTTCTGAGGATTTAAACGAGGTGGCGGTCAAGCAAGCCGATAGGCAAGCAAGCCGAATTTTGAAAATGAGGTCAAGTAAGCCGAACAATTTTCGGATACCCGTATTTTAAGTTGCCCCTGGCGGGCCGGTGGGCGCGCTTCGCCGCGATAACCGGCCCGCTATTTCCGGATTACATCCCACAGCGGATGAGAGGCATGGCCATGGACAGCGGCCATGGACAGCAGTCAAGCAAGCCAATAGGCAAGCAAGCCGAATTTTGAAAATGAGGTCAAGTAAGCCGAAAAATTTTCGGATACCCGTATTTTAAGTTGCCCCTGGCGGGCCGGTGGGCGCGCTTCGCCGCGATAACCGGCCCGCTATTTCCGGATTACATCCCACAGCGGATGAGAGGCATGGCCATGGACAGCGGTCTGCTGAGGCCCGTACCCACTAGATGTCTAAAAATTGACGTATTTGTGTTTCTTTGGAGCATTGGATTACATTATGCTCTATAATACTACGCGCAGTTTTGATTGTAACGGCTACCAATATATTATTTCTGATAGATTACATGAGACCCGTACCCACTAGATTTCTAAAAATTGACGTATTTGTGTTTCTTTGGAGCATTGGATTACATTATGCACTATACTACTTCGCGGCGCAGTATTGATTGTAACGGCTACCAATATATTATTTCTGATAGATTACATAACTATTACATAACTTTCGGCTTGCTTTTCTGTCGGCTTACTTTTACTTCGGCTTCCTTTGCGTTCGCCTTTAAACGAAAGAACTAAAATTACTGCATTTCTGCTATAACTGTTCCGATGTTGTGTTGTGTTTTCTGAAAACAAATAAATTGTTTGTTTTCGTGTACAGTTTACCTATGTGTTCAGCTCACTGTTTCATATTTGTTTTACGACGTTTCCGAGGTGAAACTTAAAGGGCTGGATTTCATGAAATTTATTATGAAAATGTTCACTTACTTTTAATTGTGGGATCAATATAGAGATTCGGAAGCTCGATAGTTATCAAATACATTTGGTGTCCACTGCCTTTAACGGCGGAAAAAAATTTCCGGGACTAAAATAATTTTACCGCTGACAAACCTTTCGGTGGCCCTTTTCAAATTTATCCGGCTGTATTTTTTATCGAAGCACAAATTGTTAAATGAATTATCAACAATTTGGCACTGAAGCGCGCGCGATCAACATGACCACAATGACGACCAAAAACTTGGAAATCAATTGATCAACCCTAATCTTTTTTCTGCCGAAATTGGGCATCAATAAATTTTAAAACTGTGCAGCCCAATAAAATCACCCAGTGAAACGAAGCTCCGATAAGAAACATGATAAAACGTGTTAATCTTGCCAAGATGTTGCCATATGTTAAATTACATTAAAAGATTTAAAAATGTATGTATTTGCAAGAAGTTTGCATGGGCATATTGAAAGAACAAGAAACGGCTATCCATAACATATGGCAAGGCAAACCATGTTGTATTTGTTGAATAACACTCTTAGGTTTTTCAAATTGCTCACGGCCATCTACGCATTGTCGATGGGTTTTTCAGCACATCAGAATCCGTATCTAAAAGATACAAGTTAATTCCCAGGCCCAGGCCTCGGCTTATGAAAAGACTTTAAAAGTCTACCCCAGTTGAAAAGACTTATAAATTCGACCCGGGGTTATTTCCCTACCTTAAATACACAGTCGACCTCCTAGTAAGAGTCGACTTAAAGTCTTTTCATAAGTCGACCAACGGTCTTTCCATAAAATCAACCTTGACCAATAACGTCGACCTAGGGTCGACCATGGCCAATATCTTCGACCTAAAGTCGGCTATGACCACTATCGGTCAACCTAAACTCGAACATGACCAATATCGGTCGCCCTAAAGTCAACCGTGACCATTAAGATCGACCTAAAGTCTGATCATATCCATTATAGGTCAACCACTGTCTTTTCATACCCGATATCGGTCGACCACGGTCTTTTCATAAGTCGACCTCTCAACTGGGGTAGTAGGGGGTGGGTCCAATATTGACTTTAATTACACGGTCGAGCTTCCTAGTTAAAGTCCAGCTAATATCTTTTCATGGGTCGAGCTTAAGTCTTTTCATAACGAGGAAAGTCCATCTAAGTTCTTTTCATGGGTCCACGATTAGTCTTTTCATAAGTCTGTTTTTTTCAAAATCCGAAATTTTTCATTTTTTGCTGCTTCTGTACATACACAATCAGAGCCGGAGCAAGATTAAATAGCTTTGCACCAGAGCAGTCCAACTTAAAAAACAATTGGAAAACTGGCAAAAGCCTTTAGATATTCGTCAAATCTTAAGATAAAGATTTATGGCAGCTCGAGTATATCACCATTTTACTTGATTCAATCAAACCAGCTAGTTTAAGTGTATTGGTCCAAGTCCCATTAGCCACAACAAATTTTCGGCGTTACTTAGTTTGTTTTCCCCTCCGAAATTATGAACTATCTTTTTTAAAAAATAATTCAGGTTTTTGAGGGATTAGTGTTTCTTCTGAATCTTAAAAAAAGAAGGAGCATATACGCTGACTACATTATATGCAATATTGCACGAACAATTTTAATTGCAAAAAAAAACAGACTTATGATTAGACCAATGATGGACCCATGAAAAGACTATAACTCGATTTTGTTTACAAACATTGTGTCATTGTGTCGAGCTTAAGTCCAGCCCAAATATTGGGTCGAGATTAAGTCTTTTGTAAAATTTTGGGTCCAGCTAAAGTCTTTTACAAAAAATCTGAGTCGAGTTAAAGTCCAGCATGTCTTAAAGTTCAGCTAAAACCTTTTCATAGCTCAAATGAGTCGAATTTGGTCTTTTCATACTACATTTGGGTCTAGCATTGTCTTTTCATAAGTCTGTACCTAGACCTAGGCATTACCTAACCCAGTAGAGAAATGGTTAAAACAGACCGACGAAAAGCTTAAAACAAATTTCACAACGCCCCTAAAGTGCTTGGAAAACTTGTCCACGTTCAGGAAAAAGAAATATATATAAAGAGTAGTTAATATTCAAAAGTGTGATAAATAGAGAAGATCAGAACTTTCATATAAACAATATTTTCTTACCTGATGTTGGCAAAGAAATTTTATTCAAAAAGTGCTACTAAAATGAACCGAATCGTTGCTTCAAATTTGGTCATACCACATTATTATCAGTGTACACAAACCATAATTTTGAGCGTTTATCGACCTTTCCACCATCAGTGAAGACCATAAGACACCTCGATTATTCTCCGTGTAAATACCAATGGCATGATCTCAGGTTAAAAGAACAATGTGTTAAGTGCAAAAAACGGCACTCATATTTGCCATATAAAGCAAGGGGGAAAATTTGGTAGGTTTATTTTAACCACAATCAGTTTATCTATATCTAGACTGCTGTTGCACTTTCAGGCCACATTAACTTCAATTTTTGAAATAAAAAACTCGTTACTCAAACTCAAGGCCATGACAATGGTGTCCAGACCTCCAACCAACCGACAAATTTTGGATCCGCCGAACGCTGATTACTGTATTGCTTAAATTATGTTTTTTGTGGGAAATGTCGCGCAGAGAAGAGAACAAATTCAACACCGGCGGTACAATTTCGGACATACAGGTAACGAATCTCTTTCTTCATATGTGCGGACAAGACGGACTTCGAAACTTAGGAGCCTTATGATCCCTAAAAAACTACTCTGTCAGACACTCTTTTCAAGGAGATCAGAATCGTAGATCAAAACTTTATATCTCCCAAAGAAATAGTTATGACGGTAGAAAGACTTCGAGGAACTAAAATTAGAGAACAACCCCGAGGAGGAGTCATTAAAAATAAAGTTTAACTCAGGTTTGAGAGACCTTGATGCAAAATTAAGACTAATAGACTTCGCAAAAGCTAAACCAACGATGATTTTTTCTGAAATGACAGAAAGCCGACAGTTCGGAAGCTAAGGAATGGCTTTTGCGAGTTGTTCAACAGGTAATAAGCAAGCCACAGTGAAGCAAGAAGTGGGCTAAAGCTTCAAAAAGAGCTTCCGAAAACCGAGTGAAAATTTCACTGGTTGAGACTGCAACGTAATGTATGTGGAGGTGAGCCTTACAGTAGCAAGCGGTATCCAGCATTGAAAAAAATTGAGACACTGTGAAAAGTTGAGACAAGTTGCGAAAATGTGGAAAAGTTAAATCGAACCTATGTCAGATTAGCCCGACCAGCACAACAACTTCTGCAAGGAATATGGTAAATTGTCTGTTCAAACATCTTCCGAAATGGAGATGACAATGCTATACACGAGAAAACGTATTAAACATGTCAGCAACCTGGAGTACATTAAAGTAAAAGACCACAAAAAACAAATTCAAGTTGATACAGTTGTTGATGGTATTGTGATATCATCATTCGGCGGGGGTGAGTTGGCAAACCTCAGTTAGATGACAAAATTAGACGTCTTGAGATCAAGGATGGTCCTCAACTGACGCTGCTGGGATCACTTACATGTGATGTTGAGTTGAATGGAAGTAAATATGGGCAAAACAACTTGCAGTTGTGCCATCCGACAAAGAATTTTGACTACTTGGGAGGTACATACGACGCCAAGAAGGCATCAGCACGGTGTGTGAAGAAACACTACCGGCAGTCAAAGGATACAAAGCGCATATGAAACTCAAGCCTTGATCACAGCCGATGTTCTGCAACTCTAAAATATACCTCTTCCTATACAGAACAGGGTTCAAGAAAAATTTGGGACCAAGAAATCCTGGAGCCAGCACAACCTGATGGGACATCACCAGTACTTTTGCAACGGAAGAAAAATGAAGCTCTAAGACTATGTGTGGACCTGAAGTCTCACATTAACGGCAAAGTTATGGAGGAGGATTATCCAATCCCAGACATGAAGACAATATTCCATAAATTCCATGGGGCCTCTTTTTTTGCAAAGCGATTTATCAGACGCATATTATCAAATGGAAATGGACAAGGGCAAAAAAAATCTCTACAATCAACACATTGCAAGGATTGTTCAAGATATGCAGGCTTCCGCAGGGCTTGAAGAATTCTTTATCAAACCTCCAGAATTACATCGAGCCAATTCTCAAGGAAATTAATAATGTGGTCATCTCTCAAGATGATGTACTAGTACATGGAACAAAAAAGGAGCAGTACTAGAAACAAATGCTTCCGCTCAAAACTCCACTACGTGTGAAGAAGATCACCATCCTCGATAAAGAACCAGTTCCAAATCAGTCTCAAGCGTTGGTTTTATTGATTACTCAGTTTGAAAAGAAGGAATAGCAATCTATCCTAAACATGTTATGAAAATCCAAAATGCAAAACCACCACCGATTTTGAAACAACTAGAGTCTTTTGTTGGCATAACATTTTGTCATGGACAAATGGTACGACATCTTGCTATAAAATTTGTTACATTTGAGCAAAATTCAAAAAGATGACATCAGAAGCAAAAAAGAAGAACAGATTGCTGTCGAAAATTTAAAAATATTTTTATATGCTAATCCACCTGTTCAGCCTTACAGCTTGACGAAAGAACCAACCGTGGCAACATACGCCTCAGCTAAAGCAATAGTCGGGGTCCTGTCACAGGAGGGACATCTTGTGATCTATTTCTCAATGAAATTGTCACATGCCTAACAAAATTGCCCCAATATTGAGCGAGAGGCACATGCAATTATCTTTATGATCACAAGATTGACTCAATTGCTGCTCGGAAGGAGGTTCATTATACAGTCTGTCCACAGCACTCTGTAAGGTCCATTTGCACCAGACGAGGGTACGCCTAAAGCAGCATCAACAAAAATCACGAGACGAGCTATAGCTATGATGGGATTCAACTGGGAACTGAAAAATTTACCCACGCAAGAGCATATTCCGCACGCAATGCTTTGAGAGGACTATATTTTAACGAAGACGACGATGACATTGATCGAGTCAGCTTTGCTCTCGACAATATCTATTTTGTTCAATCTAACATAGTGACCCAGTCAGACATCAGAAAAGAACTGGGATCGAATCGACGCTTCCAAGATGTTACCAAAAGATTAAAAAGCGGAGGCTGGGAACAATGTTTAGAAGCAGATATGGGTTTCGAACAACCTTAGCTATCCACAACGGAGTTATCTTTCGCGGAATTGTGCCTTTCGTTCCACCCAAATTAAGAAATGTGGTGATGGCCAAAGCTCACGAGATACAGGTAGGCAAAAATTCAACTGGAACAGCACTCCGAAAGACAACTTGGTGGCCGAGCATCAGTCAAAATGTTTTTCGATATGTTAGTAAAAGTAAGGAATGCCATGAAAACAGGCCCCGCTTCGCGAAAACGGTATCTACTAGGCCACAGAAGTTTGGGAAAAACTCCATACTGAATGGGGCTACTTTGAGGAACAAAGTAAAAAAATAAAGATAGTAGACGCGGGATCAGGCTGTGTAGAAGCCTTCTTTTCTTTATAAAGAACTTTGCAAACAGTGAGGGTGTACATGAAACAAATCTTGCAAGATTAGGGAAACTAAAAACTTTAGTATCAGATAATAGTCCGGAGTTTGTAAGCGGTGACCTAAAGCAGTTTAGGTCCCGGCGTCCATTAGGGCGAGCGGTCCAAACATTGAAACGGGCATCTGATGACTGGATTTCAAATCTGAATGAGTCTTTTGGCGCTTTATTACAGCGCGTTTTGTTAACACACAAGAAAACTTCCAAGACGCCGGGAAAAAACTCCTGTGGAGCAACTGCTAGGACTGAATGTGAGTCTTCCAGCAGTCACTGACTTTAATAGGTGTGGAGCAGTCTTTTTCAAACAAACGAGCAGATCGCCAACATTTTCAACTACCTTCATTATAGGAAAGGAATGAACAATTCATCCATATAGCCAGAAAAGTCAAACAAGACAGTGCTTGTTAGTGACAACAACATTATTGGATAGCTGGAACCTGGCGACAAGATTGAATCTGCTAATCAGCGATCTATCGACTCACAATCTGAGTGCTGTAGCGGTAATATAGAGGTGAATTCGCCCAACTCCACTGAAAAAATTTCAGAAACTGAAAGAAAACAACCATCTGGGGCCACAAGCAGAAATAAAAAACAAACACAAAGATTTGGAGAATCTATCCCTACAAACTTACAAAACGTTCTTACTTGATGTTGGTGAAGTAATTTTATTGAATTGTTGCTTCAAATTTTTTCATTCCGCTAGTTTATCAGTATACATAAACCATAAATTTGAGCGATTAATTTGTTTTTCAGAGCATTAGTGATGAACGTAACCCAACTCGATTATCTTCTCTGTAGATACCAATAGCATGTTCTCAATTTAGAAGAACAATGTGTTAAGTGCAACAAACTGCAATAATATTTGCCATATACGGCAAATGCAAAGGGAAAGCATTTACTTGAGATGTAAATTAACCATTATCAGTTTATCTATATTTAGGCGGCTCTGTTAGTTTTCATACAGATAGCGACTATAAATATCTGTCAATTTTGGTACTTTCAGGCCATTTTAAATTCAATTATTAAATTAATAAAACTCTTGTTACTCGTTCTCGAGACCACGACAAAAAATACTGTGCGAAAGAAACAACAATAAGTGACGTCAGGTTTGTATGAACTGGCTGGTAAACTTACCAAAAAGTTCGGAGATTCGACCAGACAAGTTAAATAAATAAAAAATAATAACAGTTTCAGTTACTCTAAAAAATCACTTTAATTCGATTAAAATTTTCAGTTTCAATGTGAATTGCATGGTGCAACCCAGGTTGGGACCCTAATCAAAACCGTCTCTAATCAGACAAGTTCCTGGCCAACGTGACCTCTGATCAGACAAGTATCAGACCATTGTCCAGACTAAAATGCTACCGAAAGCTTTTCCAGACCATGTAATTCTAAAGCACTATGCGCAGTTATGCACTCGAAGATTGGCTAACCAAATTCCACTTCGGTCTAGACAACTCGACCTGGTAACCCCAGATCTAACATGTAATGAGACGATGGCTTATCCCTAAACACAGCATTAGGGATCGTCAGTTTTGTCATTTTGATCTCTCATTAATTTTACAAAATAGTTACTAAATCTCACAACGGACACTTGGAACTTTGTTTGAAATATGAGAAGCAGCATCATCTTGCCACTGTCTTCTGAGATCAACACCCGGGTCGAGCTGTCAGCGCCGTTTCAGCGGCTTCATGTGAGAAACGCCTGGAATAATCTGAAATTATATAATAAATGCGCTGTATGTGCTAAAACTTGGAGAATGCGCTGAAACTTTAAAATTTTAGCGCATCTTTGACGCATTTGTTACATAATTTCACTGCACTTTCGGCAGCACTATTATTTAAGCTTTTTGTGCTAAATTGTTTGAAAATTTAGCGCATTTCATAGCTTTTTTGATATCGTACATAGCTTTTAAAAAATATCCCGACCCGGAAACACTGATTACTGCGAGAAAACTGTCATATTTGTTGTCAAACAATAAACTCATGGAGAAAATTATATTTAAAGATGGAAAAAATGATTTTTTAGTAGAAGTTTAAATCATTAAGACGCTGTACAGAATTAGCGTTTAGATCGTCAGTAGGATTACATTTCGGGTCAAGACAATCGCCATTTCGGGTCATCTCAGACAATCGCCAGAAAATACTTCATATTAAACATTGCCCTGGGGTAAATTGAAGTGACCTCTTTGACAAGACGACCATCCTAATAGGAAATATATAGGAATTGTCTTTGAAATGATTTTTGAAGCGGCTATTGGCCTAAAATGCTGTCGAAAAGAAAAAATATTAAAGAAGGATTCTAATTGCAATACATGCGAAAGCAAAAGTTCCTTCCAACCGATATGATATCCTCCTGTATTTCGGTCTGGACATATCGACTTTTGGTCGGTGGCCTCAGCCTAGGTAGGTCACATGACAATTTACCCAATTCCATTTTACCCAATTTCATTTCACCCAATGCCATCTTACCCAATGCTCTTTGATCTGTTGAATCCGTTGAATTATCCGACGTTCGGTTGTGATAATTTCATATCGAGCCATTTAATTAAATAGTCGGCTAATTAGTCGTTCTGTGCAGTCAAAAACTAAATACAGGAAGTAAGAAAACTAACTGCTTTGAATTTTTGGTCCAATGAATTGCAGACGATAAAGCCCATCAAATGCATATCCGGAAATTCCCATAGGTTTGCAAACTCAATCAGATCTCCCAGAAATATGCAACTTATCGATAAGTTGCATATTTCTGGGAGATCTGATTGAGTTTGCAAACCTATGGGAATTTCCGGATATGCATTTGATGAGCTTTATCGTCTGCAATTCAAAGGACCAAAAATTCTTGACAAATAGTTGTTTATGAAAATTCACCTCTGTTGGGTGTTTTTTAAGTAAATAAAAAACAAGATTGACAAGACCCAGCTTCTGATGACAAGCTGAATATGTATTTGGGTCCTTAAGGAGCAACATAAATGATAGTCTTGTGCAAAAGATTTTTTTTCCTTTAGATCCTGAAGCTCCCTTCCTGCACTTTGTTCTAACTCAGCTGTTGGCACAGCTTAGTCCGTACATATTAGATCATTTTTTATCACTTGTAACGTTAATAAATCTACAATAATAAATCTTTTTTGAGTGTGGTTATTATCAATAGAAAGAAAAAATCTAAGCTAAAATTTAATTGTGTAAGAAATTGTGTAGGAAAATTGTTTTTTATCACTTCAAACGTTAATAAATCTTTCTGGATAAAATTTCATTGAGTGTGAATAATATCATTAGAAAGATGAAATCCTACGCTAAATTCTGATACTATAAGATCCATAATAAAGACATAATTTTGTTTTATTACAGAAAACTATAACATTTATCTGTTCATAATACTTCAATGTATTTTATTTTACCACTCTAATCCTCATCTTAATACGTTACTCTAATACCGCTGTATTAAACATTAGCAACGCTTTGCGAAAGTGAGGTCCTCTCAAAAGGTCTCAATAGTGAGACAATTTTTCCAGTCTTATATAACATTTCGGTTGTATAACCTACTGAGACTGACTCGTTAAGGTTGTGTAATCCTCAACCAATCAGTGAGATTAAGTTTAATTCAAAAGTTAGTTTGATGGTACAAACAAACTTTGCTGAAAAAAATGGGTTTCGTTCAGTTTCTTTGTGGCATAGATACAACAATCATTGAAGTGGTTTTTTTTTGTTTTAGCCAAATTTTTAAGTGTGATGTTCCGCTCTCTCCGTTCTTTGTTGTCTTAGATACAACAAGTGGTAAAAACTTATTTTGTTAAAATTTTGTGTGATGGTTCAGTAATATGATACCTCTGACTGTAGAGGTATGCGATTGAACATCGAATGCTTGTCTATTTTGGAGAGGTTGGGTTCGTGGTGCGAATCCACTGTAATTCGTTTAGCTTGCAATTACAGTTATTTTCACTCGACAATAGTGTTACGAGTATAACTCTATTCTGGCGATGTGGAATACTGACTCGATTCCTTAGTAGTCTTTTCTTGCTTCAAAACAAGAAAGATTGAAAAGCCACTGAATTCGAGATAAACTGACAAAAGAATGAAAGTTTATATGTCAAGAAATTTTCGACTAATGGTGGTTGCATTTTCTTCTTCCTGTATAGCTGTCCCGATGACAGAATTATTTAGTTTGGGACGTTTGGGGGCGGGAACCGATTCTTGGTCCCTGGCCGAGCATACTGAGCTCTCGAGTCCGTAGTTTTCTGGTGCTCTGCAATTCCTTTTCCTTTTTGAGGTTGTCGGACTTGCTGTAGACGAAGCTGCCGAGGTGTTTGTTGTGGCCGACGATTTTCGGCTGCGACTTGTGGAAGCTTGAGGCTTTGTTGGTTTTCAAGATGACATAGCCTTTGAAATGCTGCTATTCGCTAGTTCCGTCAAATGCAGAGCATATTTCTCTTCAGTGGTTTTATCATAGGGGAGTGGGCGCCTTTGAGCATACTGCCACTATTCGGTATTTCGTTCGGCTTTTGTGCCAAATTTGCCAATTTCACTATTGGGGACCCTCAATTACTTTTCTTATTTTTGCTAGACAATAGTGTTACTAGTGTAACTCTATCCTGACGCTATGGAATACTGACTCGATTCCTTAGTAGGCGTTTCTTGCTTCAAAGCAAGAGAGATTGACAAGCAACTGAATTCAAGATTAACTGACAAAAGAATGAAAGTTTATATCAATAAAAAAGTTGGAAGTCTGAACACATCCGAATACTTGACTTTTTACCTCAGTGAATGACTAGGATGAATAAATTTAAACTTAAATGACATAAGAACAACTAAAAAAGTGCACATTTGAACAATGATATAATCGTATCACATATCCGTGACAATGACAAAAAATTTGAAATTGCAAGTGATCAAATTTTAATTATAAATAACGTATTTAGTGGCGAGTACAAGTATTATTTTATTGGTTACAATAACGTTCAAATTTTCAATAACAACATGAGAAATGAAAATCCTATGGCTTTCCAAATTAAGTTAAGGAACATGCGAAAATTCAACATATACAGACAAATATAAATAAACAACGAAAAATAAAGAGGAATTGCAGCACGAATTTAACTCGTTTAAAATTAACGGACAATTGTATTACATGAACGCAAAATAATTCCATTATATAGTTTATTCACGACCACAAAGAAATTTTTTAAAACGGAGATAAATGCGTCAACAAATAATTTCAAATTGAAATGAAGTGTTTAATTTAAACTGAAGAGTTGAAATTGTTTTTAAATTTGATTCTCCGCATCAAACACACTCATGCTAACTTCTCGTTCATATCCAGCATAATTGTATTTTTCAGGAAGTGTAGTCCCAATGTGTCGGATACGAGGATCTGGGTGGCTCGCAATTGGTAGATGGAAGGAACTTTCGATTAATGGTGTTTGCCTTGGTTCTTCCTGTATAACTGTCTCAATGTCATGATTAGTTAGTTTGGGACGTTTGGTAGCGGGAACCGATTCTTGGTCGGTAGCGGAGCATACTGAGCTCTCGAGTCCGTAGTAGTCTGGTGCTTTGCAATTCCTTTTCACTTTTGAGGTTGTTGGACTTGCTGTAGACGAAGCTGCCGACGTGTTTGTGGTGGTCGACGATTTTCGGCTGCGACTTGTGGAAGCTTGAGGCTTTGTTGGTTTTCAAGATGACATAGCCTTTGAAATATTGCTATTCGCAGGCGAAACCCCTGATGTATTATCTGCCTACGATGCTTGATTTTAATATCTCTTCTATACTTTTTTTAAATCCCTCGAATGCAGAGCAATTTTCTCTTCAGTGGTTTTATCATAGGGGAGTTGTTGCCTTTGAGCATACTGCCACTATTCGGTATTTCGTTCAGCTTTTGTGTCAATTTTGACATGCACTGTTGCGGACCTTCACTTCAGGAACACCAGGTTTTTTGATCCCTGTCGTTGTTGGGGATTTACGTACGACTGTGCTTCCAGGCGCTAACGTATCCCAAAAGCCTCGCAAACCCCGCTTTGATCGCTTTCCCACATATCTGTTCAACTCTAGTTCTAGTGACCGTTCGTGTCGGGGTATCGGGTTTGACATCTTTGGGTGGAGAATGAAACGGAATACCGCTTTGTTTTTCTCTCCGTTATATCTTCGGCCCGCGTCCACAGGAGCTTTCGTCATTGCCTGCTCGACGAGAATGTCACTCCCCTACCCTGTTACATATCCATTATCAACAAGGTAGTCTTCCACTGGTTCTGTTTCTGCGTGTAAATAGTGATTGAGAATAATTTCATACGAAAGATTAGATAATTTTGGTGTTGTACATATATTACTGAGTGGTGTATTCGATTCTCTTCCAAAGTGTGCTTCGAAAGGTATTACATTTGTAGTCTTTTATTTGCATACACGTAACTGATACACTATTGACCTTATTGAATCTTTAATTCTGATTGTGTTATTCTTGTTAGCTAATTTCATGCAGCTTAGTCGTCTTTCGATCGTTTGTATCAAACGCTCTACTAATCCAATCGCTCTGTGATCCTTAGCAGGGGCTGTAATAATGTTAAAATTTTGTTGTTTAGAGAAATTTTAAACTTCACTCTCTATAAGACAGCGTGCTCGATCTAGTATAATATTTCGAAGAACTCACTGTATTTGTATCCCATTGTCTAGAAACTTAACTACATTAGGTCCGTTAGCATTATCAAAAACTTCTACTGTGGGATAATTAGAGAAACGATCAATACATGCAAGAAAGTGTATGTCTTGATCTTTTACATTTGTAATTGGTACACCAAAATCTTTTTGAATTCCTTGATTAGGTTCGGAGCAAATTACCCAAGGCTGCCATTTCGACGATGGGATTATGCATTAAAGGTTCTTGCCAATCTCATAGCAAGGTTTGCGATTCGCAGCCTTATTGAGGATTTCTTGATGCATGTAAAGCCAGAATGCATACTGTCAAAGGGTATCATACCCCAATTTCCTGGATGTGTGAGGTGCTGGGATTCAAATACTGCGTCTTGAATCGAATTCGGAATGGCCACTCTTTCGTCAACACCGTCACATCCCGGGCGAACATGCGGATCTCTTCAGTATCAATGGAGGTAAGGTTTTACGTCCTTACACCGTTGTTCGCCCCCTTGGAAAATACAATCCCTCACCTCTTTGAGAACTGCATCCTTACTTGTCAATACCGCAAGAATTCTTTTCGTAAATAGCTGCATTAAGTTGGTTTCAAAGAAGTCTTCCTTCGAAAGTTCCAGGTTGGGGGATGCAGGGCCTTCATTAGACGAGCGGTTGGAGTTTACCCCCGAGTTGGGAGTAGATTGAAAAGTGACTCCGCCAGTTGTAGTTTCTGGTGGACTTTGGGGAGAAGTATTAGATGCACTCATTGTAGAAATATATTTAGAGTGTAAAAGTGCTGCGTTTGCAGAATGAGAGAGAAGCAACTGATTTGTGCGGAGACTTAAGGCAGAAAGTAATTCGGAATGATTTGTTTGCTTCGCAATTGAGGCACGTGTGGAACGTGTGTGGTTTAAGCTATAAAAGTGATGTGGTTGACAGTTTTGTGGCGTAGAATTTACATAAATTGCAGCAATTGAGTCACGAAAACGGGTAATTATTGCAACCGCAAATTCCTCATCATATTTGTTTGTAACTTTTGCTTTTTGATTTGGTTGTCGAGAAATGTAATCTACCAGCCCCATTTTCGCGCCTGGTATATGTACAATTTTGAAATCAAAAGGTAATAAGCGGTCTACCCAACGACTTAGACGGCTATTGTCAGATTTGTTAGATCTATTTTCCTTCTTGATTGATAATAATGCTCGATGATCGGTAATAATAGTAAAAATTTTTCCAAAAAGATAATTTTTAAGGTATTTAACAGACCACACTACTACTAATAATTGTAGTTCATTGACACTATAGCGTTCTTCAATTGAGTTAAAGAAAACGAGAAATGAAAGCGACTGTATGCCAACCTATTGTTGAACGGTGTTCCATAGCAGCCTCTAATATAGCAATGGAAGCATCGAATTTTATTCGGATCTCCAAGTGTGGATTATATTGTATTTTCTGTAGCATTTGCTACTTTTTTGTTTAAAGCGTTGGAAGTGAGTTTCAAGTTCAGTATTCCAGACGACTTTAAGGTTCTTTTTAAATAAAGTGTCTTTAAGTGTGTCTTTAGGTGATTTACCGGTTCTGGAGATTAAGCCAGGAAAGTCAAGAGCTATTTGTTTCTTGATTAAATATCGATTTTAAACAATGTATAATAATTGTTTAGTTTGAGTCAAGGAAATTCCAAGCTGGGGGAAGAGATCTCGCCCAATTATTGTTCTATGACCATCTTCGATGACTGTAACATTGACATTTTCAGCTGCCCAATCGTTGCAATTCACCGATGTGTTAATTACGCCAATAGTCTTGATTAATTCTTTGGAGAAAGTTTTAAGGTTGAAATTTTCCGGAGACTGTACCCCATAACTTTCTTGAATATTCAAAACCACTGCGTTTGCCAGGTTTTTATATATGATGGTAAAAACGCTCCTTGAATCCACTAATGCTTTTGACTCAGTATTTCCGAAGCCAATAAGTATCTTTAACGGCTCCAATTCTCTGATGCTGTCAATAACGGAAATTACAGCTACGCAGTTGTCATCAAATGCATCATAAACAGAGTCATAGTTAGTTTCATAGATACTGTGCCTTTGCATCATTGTTTTAGTGGCAGAATTATCAATGATTGCAGCTTGAGAAGAGTTGTCGTCGATATTGTTGACCTTTGGTTTTGACTTCATTGGAACCTTCGTTTTTTGGTAGACTTTTGCAAATTTGTGGGCTACTCCACAGCTTTTACAGTTTTTCCCCAAGCAGGACAGTTCTGACGGTGTCTAGCCGACCAGCCGTAATAACAAATTGGGCAAATCGTTGGCTTCACAAAGTTATTCGATGTTGATCTGGATCTGTTCCAAAAATTTTGAATATTGCTGATTGACATGTTAGCTACCTGAGTTGATACTGTATATACAGCCGTTCCTGATATCTTCAACTTGTTTTTAATGCCCATCTCGATGCTTATAGTCACTACAAATGCTTTCCTGGTCGAACTCGTCTCTTTTAGTAGTTCGCTATGTATTTCTCATCTTGTATATTTGCAATGAATACAACTCGGATAATAGATTCCTCGCGGCTACCGAGATCACAGTTTAGTGGTAGATCTCGAAGGCATCCGTAGAATTGATTTGGTTGTCGAGAAATTTAATCTACCAGCCCCATTTTCGCGCCTGGTATATGTACAATTTTAAAATCAAAAGGTAATAAGCGGTCTACCCAACGACTTAGACGGCTATTGTCAGATTTGTTAGATCTATTTTCCTTCTTGATTGATAATAATGCTCGATGATTGGTAATAATAGTAAATATTTTTCCAAAAAGATAATTTTTAAGGTATTTAACAGACCACACTACTACTAATAATTGTAGTTCATTGACACTATAGCGTTCTTCAATTGAGTTAAGGAAACGAGAAATGAAAGCAACTGTATGCCAACCAATTGTTGAACGCTGTTCCATAGCAGCCCCTAATCTAGCAATGGAAGCATCGAATTTTATTCGGATCTCCAAGTGTGGATTATATTGTATTTTCTGTAGCATTTGCTACATTTTTGTTTAAAGCGTTGGAAGTGAGTTTCAAGTTCAGTATTCCAGACGACTTTAGAGTTCTTTTTAAGTAAAGGTCGAAGTGGATTACATAATTGAGAAAGATTAGGTATGAATTGTTTTAGATAGTGTACAGATTCAAAAAAAAACTTAGTTGTATTAAAATTATAGGTGCTGTTAAATTTAGGATAGCCGATGTTTTAGTCTCAATTGGTACGATTCCGGATTGAGTAAATTTGTATCGCAACCATTCTATTTCTGTTTTAGCACAATGACATTTGAGTAGGTTTGTTCTCAAATTATCTTCATCTAATTTTTGAAAACAATTGAAGACTAACTTTAGTTGATCTTCTTTTGAACTAAGACTAACAACTATAATATTGTCTAAAAAGCAATGGTTATTATCTAATCCAACAAATGTATAATTCGTTTCTTTTTGGAATGCTGCCGGCATGTCGGTTAACCCGTAAAATCCAGCAATAAAACGATTTGTAACAGTGGCCTCACCACTAACTTTATTGAAATTGCAATGGCGGGAGGTTTCCGGGTCTAATTTTAATTAACTGTATGCGTACTTCAAATCCAATGTTGGAATCTAACGAAAATTTAACAATTTAATCGTTTTTCACAGTTATAACAAGAGATATGATATTTTATCTGAACATTTTTCATTTTTATTATGTGTTTTTCATCTAATAACTTTTGAAGTTCAGTATTTATTAAGGGTTGAAGATTTATAGGGACTCGTTGTTCTTTTTGATGAGTTGGTGTAAAATGTTTGTAAAAAGTAAACTTTACTTTGTCTTTAAGTGATTTACCGGTTCTGGAGATTAAGCCAGGAAAGTCAAGAGCTATTTGTTTCTTGACTAAATATCGATTTTAAACAATGTATAATAATTGTTTAGTTTGAGTCAATGAAATTCCAAGCTCGAGGAAGAGATCTTGCCCAATTATTGTTCTATGACCATCTTCAATGACTGTAACATTGACATTTTCAGCTGCCCAATCGTTGCAATTCACCGATGTGTTAAATACGCCAATATTCTTGATTAATTCTTTGGAGAAAGTTTTGAGGTTGAAATTTTCCGGAGACTGTACCCAATAACTTTCTTGAATATTCAAAACCACTGCGTTTGCCAGGTTTTTATATATGATGGTAAAAACGCTCCCCGAATCCACTAATGCTTTTGACTCAGTATTTCCGAAGCCAATAAGCATGTTTAACGGCTCCAATTCTCTGATGCTGTCAATAACGGAAATTACAGCTACGCAGTTGTCATCAAATGCATCATAAACAGTGTCATAGTTAGCTTCATAGATACTGTGTCTTTGCATCATTGTTTTAGTGGCAGAAGTATCAATGATTGCAGCTTGAGAAGAGTTGTCATCGATATTGTTGACCTTTGGTTTTTACTTCATTGGAACCTTCGTTTTTTGGTAGACTTTTGCAAATTTATTGGCTACTCCACAGCTTTTACAGTTTTTCGCAAAGCAGGACAGTTCTGACGGTGACTAGCCGACCAGCCGTAATAACAAATTGGTCAAATCGTTGGCTTCACAAAGATATTCGATGTTGATCTGGGTCTGTTCCAAAAATTTTGAATATTGTTGATTGACATGTTAGCTACCTGAGTTGATACTGTATAAGTAGCCGTTCCTGATATCTTCAACTTGTTTTTAATGCCCATCTCGATGGTTATAGTCACTACAAATGCTTTCCTGGCCGAACTCGTCTCTTTTAGTAGTTCGCTATGTATTTCTCATCTCGTATATTTGCAATGAATACATCTCGGATTATAGATTCCTCGCGGCTACCGAGATCACAGTTCAGTGATAGTTCTCGAAGGCATCCGTAGAATTTTTCCACTAGTTCTCCCTTGAGCTGTTTTCGTGTTAGAAAAGTATAACGATCGAGTGTTATATTTCTGTGCTTAATGAAAACGTTATCCAAACTATCGCAATGGTCTTTCGTCGAATTTTGTTCAATCGGTATATTTGGTACTTGAGAACCGAAGATCCGGCGGCCTTCCGTGCCCAGACTGATGTATGTAAGTAAAGAAACTTTGGTGTCTCATAACTTCCTTGGTCTATCGGCGCACGATATTCCAGCCGCCTCAATCTTCTGACATTTGTTGGGCCCTGCATTTTTAAGTTGTGCGTTACACAATTTGTGATCTCCCTCTCTTTGCAGCGTGCTATTGTCCACATCTTCCTCATAGATAGGTTCAAGGGGAAAATTAACCTTACCTGGTGGTGCTTCTCTTAGGATATCGATTGAAATGCCCTCTTTAGCGAAGATTGCCAACTTCAGAATTATGTTCCAAGGTTCCCATCTCAAAGAAGGTTCCAGTGTCGGCCGTTCCCAAAAGAGTTCTATCCCCAGCAGAAGTGCTCGTTCTTTAGGTACTGACAGCGCCATGTAATACCTGTGACTGCAGAGGTAAGCAATGGAACAAGGAAAGCTTGTCTATATTTTGGAGAGGTTGGGTTCGTGGTGCGAATCCACTGTAATTCGTTTAGCTTGCAATTACAGTTCTTATTTTTTACTAGACAATAGTGTTACGAGTATAACTCTATTCTGGCGATGTGGAATACAGACTCGATTCCTTAGTAGTCTTTCCTTGCTTCAAAACAAGAGAGATTGACAAGCCACTGAATTCGAGATAAACTGACAAAAGATTAAAAGGTTTTTTATAAAGAAATTTTCGACTAATGGTGGTTGCATTTTCTTCTTCCTGTATAACTGTCCCGATGACAAAATTATTTAGTTTGGAACGTTTGGGGGCGGGAACCGATTCTTGGTCGCTGGCCGAGCATACTGAGATAGCATACTCTCGAGTCCGTAATAGTCTGGTGCTCTGCAATTCCTTTTCATTGGGGACTTGCTGTAGACGAAGCTGCCGAGGTGTTGCCGACGATTATCGTGGCCGACGATTTTCGGCTGCGACTTGTGGAAGCTTGGGGCTTTGTTGGTTTTCAAGATGACATAGCCTATGAAATGCTGCTATTCGCTAGTTCCCTCAAATGCAGAACATACTTCTCTTCAGTTATTAACAGACAATAGAAAAAGAATGAAAGTTTATATCAATAATAAAGTGGGAAGTGTGAACACAACTGAATACTCTTTAGTCGGAGGTAAAACATTATCTAAGTGAATGACTAGGAGGAATAAACTTAAACTTAAATGACATAAGAACAACTAAAAGTGTAGTGCACATTTGAACTATGATTTAACCGTTTAATAAGTATCATTGGTAAGCACATATCTTTCCAATTTTATTGAAAAAAAAAGAAGTGGCTAAGAGTATTTGTAGAATGATGCTATCAAAACGCGCCGGTGCAAAACGTTTCCAACGTATTGTTTTTGGGCCAATTTTAAGAAAAAAAAACAAGAGCAAAAATATCTGCTGTGTAGGCATTATTTCGTTTTTTTTAATAACACAAAACCTGAAAACATTATTTTTCAAAAAAAAATTTTGGGTGGTCGGATAGCATTTGTCAACCACTACTCTTAGTGGCCTGGGACCTATGATTTGATCACCACCGACCAAAATATCACGATTGAACTTGTTATTCCCACAATAGGTATTGCGCGATCTCAAATGCGATCGGTTAATATCTCCCTTACGTCTAATTTGACATTCGGTTTATTTTATTTTGGCTAGTATTCACGGAGCTCGATGATAAACAAATTTAACAAATTCATTCGCTATTTCATCAGTGTCCGCTCCTTCACGGCTATTTTGTTAGTTTGGATCTTTTCTGTTTATGCACGGTGACGTCGTAACAAATTGACGTACCAAAACGTATAATTTTCAACTAGTGTGATTGGTTGAGAAATTCAAAACACAGTAGCTCTATGCGTTCAATAAAGCTAAATTGGACTTAGTCTATTTCTTGGTATTATTTTTTACCGCATGCCTTGCGGCTCATGGCCATGCCTCAGCGGCCCATGGGACTTGATATGAGTCTATCACAACCCAATGTGAGACTAGTTTTCCCCCAATAAATGTAATTTTCTCTTTCGGCTCATCGACGAAAACAGAAAATTCTGAGCATTTTTACGGTTGTCGTGCTGCTCAGATGAAACATTGCTTATTGCACGCTTTTATTCAACATTTGAAACACAAACACGTAAATCAAACCATTATATGGAACATGTGATTACGATACTAAAGAAGGTACTCAATTATCATTACATTCACACCTCGCATGTATAAGGAGGACAAAATCCAATATTGTCCTCTAAATTCGCCGGTCAGTTTCTCAGACGTCCACGTTGTCTCATTTCCACTTTATGCTGTGCCATCGGTTTCTAAGCTTTTTCGGGCGCTTTCTCGAGCACTTCGGACGCTTATATAGGCACTTCGAGCACTTCGCCAGTAGAAACATCGACATTCTCCAGCAACTGCACTGTAATGGTTTCATTCTGTGTGTTTGATGTGTTTTTTGCTTCTTCTGAAACAACAGCTTGCTGCTCATTCAGTGCAGTGTCTGAATACATTTTGCAGATGGAGCAAAGTCTCCAGTAGAGACAGTGCTTCCCCGTCCACTAGGATATTGCACTTGGACAACATTCTTTTTAAAAACGTCTGTTAAATTTACAGCTTCCACGAGAGGATCAGATTTGCGTCTTGTGAAATTTCTCAGTTACGCTGTTTTACATTTAAACAGCCAATCTGGGAAATTAAAATTTCCATAGTCTTTCCTCGGGAATGGTAAAAAAATTGCCAGTGAGGGGTTTCATTTGTGCTGGCACAAAAAGATCTCTTATTGAAAAAATTGTTTCACCAACAACAGTTTAAGTTGTTTTGCGGAAGTTTCCTTGAATCCAAAATGTAGCTAACAGCCAACCAGATAACTCATTGTAACGTTGGTTTTGCTTATTACCTTGAGGGTGATACGGTGATGTACGGGATTTGGCATTTCCTTTTTCTGAGCTGAATTTATTGAACTCCTGTGAGTCTAGACAATAAGAGTTCATAAACCCTGGATTGCAAACAATATCAATTAAAGGCGAGAGGCATCTAATAAAAGTCTTTGATAAAATACCCTTAATGTGGAAGGCAAAGGGAAATTGACTCAATTTGTCTAGAGCGGTATACAAATTGACGTAACCTGACTTGAAGAACGGAATCTTGGGACCAATTACATCAATGAATATCCTGTCAAATGGTTAATAAACTGGCCAGACAGGCTCCGCTTGTAGAATTAGGGTTTTAACCCCCGACAGGCGTTGCATGTAGCAATAATTTTCTTAGCTTCCTCGAGATTTGTGGTAATTTCTTAGAATTGATAAATTGCCAAAATCAAGTCACTCCAGGATGTGCTAATTTGTTGCGCAGAGAAATAACGTAGATTTGCTCTCCTCCTTTACATGAGCAGTTGTCGAGAGAGCGTCAGCTCCTATATTTTTGTTTTGAGGTTTGTATTCAGTTGGCCAGCAGAGGAACTTTTTTTGCTTTCTTTTTTGATTTTTTTTGCAAAAATATAAATGCGGCGCGTATTTGGTTGGTCCTAACAGTAACCGGAATTGTCCCCAGTAAGGCAGAAAACTCTCAGAAAAATTCAATATTGTGTAAAGTTTCCTTTTCCACAACAATAAGATTCCCTTCAGACTGCAATAATATTCGAGAATTATATGCTGTAGATCTACTACTTTGTGATAATGATGGACCAATGGCGTACCTAGAGGTGTCAGTTTCCAGAAGCAAATGAACAGCTTCCGCAGGGGACAAGGTTAAACAAGAATCAGCAATCAGCGACATGAAGACGTTGATACAAGAAATGACAGTGCAACTCCTTGCTTCCTTGCAAAACCGAAAAACTCCTTGCTTTTGAGTTTTTAAGAGCGGCTTAATTCTGCTTGAGTAATGCGGGACCCATTCCTCATTGAACTCCAAAAAACCAATTAAATGTCGCAATGTTTTCGAATTGCCTAGAACATGACAATCATTCAGAGCACTCAGTCTCTCTGGGTCTTATCATTTAGAACCAGCTGAGACAATGTGGCCTACCATACAAGTTTCCGTTAGACAGAATTGAAATTTGTCCATGTTTAAGGTGATTCCTTATTTTTCGGCATTAAGAAAAAATGCTTCATGCTCTTGTCATGCTCTTTTTTGGATTAACCATCATCAAAGTGAGGGTTCTTTTTAGCTTGGTTCCAAAATTGCTTGTTGCTATGTTGTTAGCAGAATTGTCTACAATTTGCTGAAGCGCCGACACCGCATTAATTACTCCAAAAGAAGACAATCAAATTTGTTAAAATTTTCCCCAGCTTCAAAGGCTCTTAACTGCTTTTCGTCTTCTTTCAATGGTAACTGATGATAAGCGCTTCTCAAGTCAACCTTCTAAAAAGAATGAGTTTCAGAAGCGTTGTTCAGCAGTCCTTCCATATTCGAAAAAGGTACGCATCAAGATTGTCGTGGAGTAGTCGGTTACCATCCGTCGTTTTTAACCTTTTACAACAAACGCCTGAGGTTGCCATGAAGATTTTGAGCAATTAACTATTCTTTTCTTCTGCAGATCCAAAATTTTATTTTGCATAAACTCAAAACCTTCTTTGTTCGAGTGTCTGGATTTTGTTGCGATGGGCTTAGTTTTATAAACATCGTGGGAAAATATCTTTGGTGGGTCAATAATCATTGGTGTAAACTCGTTAATTTCAACGAAGCAGCCCGATTAGAAACGTCCAACTGAGTCTTCTTTAATCCAAATTTAAATAAGGCTCTTGCATGTTGTGAGAGTAAATCCAGTCCATTGATTTCGCTACAAAATAAGTGACTAACTACACAAAGCGAAACAGTATAAAAAAGTTATCCATCCTCATTGAAGCACTACAAAAAAAAGAACTGGAAATCCTTCTCCTTTTCCATGACAAGATTTTCACTTCATTGGCAGGGTCATTGCAATTACTCACACACATCAGCCGTTATAAACGAATGAGTGGAGCCGGGATCAAAAAGCCATCTAAAAGGAAGAGAGCAGTCTTCAACAAAAAAAACGTTTTCGTTGATTTCATGTGGAGACCTCTTCACTTCGTTCGTTGTCTTCATACGGCATAGGTCAGAAGCTACTCGTTTGTCGTCAACCGAAGCGACAGTTTCAGCAGTTGACTTACATGCTGCTGCCCAATGCCCTTGTTTGCTTCATTTCAGACACGTACTTCGCCGCGCTGGGCATTTAATCCGTGGATGTTCCTCCAGACCACAGATACCACATTTACAATTCGGAGCCTCATAATGTTGAGCTGTTCTTCTATTGAACGCAGCAATTTTTCTGACGAGTGCACTAGACGTGGATGGCGGAGTGTCTGAACTGGCATTGATTGAACGGGAGAAATCGGCAGATAATTCGATTGCGTTGGCGATTAAAACGCTTTTCTTGATTTAAGACCAGATACTAAACCATTGCAAAGGAGTGTCTCTTTTTGTTACTACATAGTGAAGTCTCTGCATTCGCAGCACTCAACAGGAATTTGTAGTCGCTGCAAAAACGCTGTTATGCACTCATCAATCTCGCTGCTCGCTCGAAAGGACTTGTTGTCTGGCGTATATAATTTCAAAGGCTTCATGATTTGAGCACCTAGAATACCAATTCTGTTGCCGAAAGTAGTTCCTCCAGAGAGAATTGTAACGAGTCCGCCCCTGCGTATCATCTGATAAATGTCAAATTATGAGAGTGTTTCTTAATTCCATTGATTGTTAGACCATCAACAAATGATTGCTTCGATCATTTTTATTGGGTTGGAGCCATTGGAAGATCAGGAGGTCGAAACTTCATAAAACATTGTCGCCTTGTTCAGATAAAAAACCACATACTGCAGGTTTTTATTCAACATCTGAAACACAAACCCATTAGGGTAAATTATTATATGGAACATTTGATTACGATACAACAAAAGGTACTCAATTATCGTAACAACGGTAACAATCATATCCTAATTAGAAACATGGAGAATTTGTTGGGCAATCAGCCAAACAGAAACTAACTCCTGTTTTCTCAATTGTAAGTGGCCATCAATAAATTTTCTATATTTTGGTATGTCTGCTATTTTCACTACCGCCGATATGCACCCGTTACGGAGAATGTGTCATTACATGCATAATAAATCTATGTGTTGAATTATGGAATTTTGGTCTCATGGTGTTACGAATATGTACCCACTAAGATGGAGGGAGCACAAACGGAAAAGATCCGATACTTTAATGGCTTCTTTCTTGCATTACAATTGGAGCATTAGGAGTTTTGGTACACTTTCGGAGTCTTTCCTATTATACAGCCCCAATGAAATTATAGCCCCCCTCTATGTTATAATTAACATGATTGGGGGAGTTGTAGATTATCTGACAACAAAGCTGGGGGGCTCTAATGGGAAAGACCCCACTTTCATTAAGTACTTAGAGAAATTGTGATTCCATGTTGTCTGTTCTTTTAAATGATGTTTCCAATTTTCCAGGGTTGTTCTCCCAACTACACTGTAAATATTTGAAATTGCATATAAAATAAAAATTGTATATTTGTCAGTGGGATCTGACGATCAATTCAATCTTCTTCGTATTATAAATTTTACTCCATTTATGTCAGATGCAATCTATTTATATCCTATTCTCTTATAGTTCGAAGGCTATCCTATTCTCGAAGAATATCCTATTCTCTTATAGTTTCTCTTATAGTACTATTCAGTTTCGAAGGCACAAATGCTTGCGAATAAAAGTTATGATGTAACTATAGAATGTCAGAATGACTGCGGAATGTACTGATATTCGCGTGCACACTCTTGAAGTGAAAACACTAACGGAATTACCATATTTCACGTGCGGTTTCTGTGCGGCCAAAGGAATAAAGAAACTGATAGAGCTAATAGAAAGTTTTGAGAAGGCCTTGGAAAACATTAGAAGAAGTTACTAGGTCACTAGATAAGATAAAAGAAACAAACCAGTCCACCTCTAACGCAGTCCCATCAAATTTGAGCTTCATCGAAATTGTCAGCGGCGTTAACCAAAACAAGTTTGAACAAGAAAAGCGCTCAAAGAACCTGGTTCCCCTTGGGACCAAGCCAGACAGTGATAACACTGAAGCATCTGACAATCGTCTTGTTTCCGAAACTACAAAATCCCTGAAAGTAAACAAAAACTTTGAATCTCAAAAAATTGGCAGACGAAAAACAGAAAGCAAACAACTGCTTCGAATAAAGTGCAAGAAGCAGAAAATGAAAAAGAAGTGTCCAAAGAAAGTGAATTGCTTCGAAAAAAGAACGATTCAATTACAAACGATCTAACAAAAACCGAGAGGGATAATAGAAGGAAAATAGTGGCTGAAAAAAAAAAGAAACGACTGCCAAATCCTTTCAGAAAGTATAAAATAAAAGGCGGCCAAATCAATGAAAACAGAGCATCATGACTAACCATTTGTTAAAGAACGTGGAAGTTGCTAAAGGAACCTTATCTACTTGCACAAGTGACACAATCGCATACAATATCTTACTATTAACAGAAACATTCATTGCGGTTTCAGTCGAAATATCTGGCTTCACATGCTTCTGCACAAAGGCAATAGAGAACGAGAAAGGACGGTTAGAAAGCGGATTAGCAGTTCCACTGAGCAAAAAATTGAGAATTACATGCAATGTTCTTCATCAGAACAATAAATTATTGGCACTGGACATCAAAGAAATCAGCCTGATTATAATTTTAGCATAATTCAGAACAAAAACCGATTTAAAGACATTGTGTCAAGCACTTACCGAAGATTTTCAATGCTGCCAAGGCAAAATACCTATGATTCTAGGCGTCAATTTCAATGGCAGACTCGACTCAACGGAAAGAGGCAACGCACTCGGTGAGTTTTTAATTAACAGGAATATTCATTGTGTAAACGCCGATGAAATTTTTAACTTTTGGTTCGTCTGCTATTTTTATTACCGTCGCTATGCACCCCATTAAGGAGCACGAGCCATAACCTAGTTTATGGGTTAAAATATGGCACGTGCGTCTGAGGGTGCAAATAGTGTGCACCCACAAAGAATGAGGGCACAAACGGAAAGAATCCGATACTTCAATGATTTCTTTCTTGCATTATAACTGGAGCATTAAAAATTTTAGTAAACGTTTGGCGTGTTTCCTTTTATAGCCCCCCTTGAAATTATAGCCCCCACTAAGGTATAATTATCGTGATTGGGGGAGCTATAGGTTATCTGACCACAAAGCTGAGGGAGGCATAATGAGAAAGATACCACTTTCATTGTATTTATTAAAATTGTGATTTCTTGTTGTCTGTTCGTCTAAGTGATGTTGAGTTAACGTTCTGTTAGCCTCGAAAGACGTTGTAAACTGGTTCTTGAACTAGAATTCTAAAAGAGTATATTAATTTGATAATTTTCTGTGGATTTCATTGTTCAACTTATTGAAATCGTGATTTCCTGTTATCTATTCTTCTAAAGGACGTTGAGCTAATGCTCGTTCAATTTTCCAAGCTTGTTCTCCCAACTACACTGTAAACAATTGACATTGCAAATAACATAAAAATTTTATATTTGTCAGGAGGATCTGACGTTCAATTAAATATTCTTCTCCTTATTTTACATTGCTTTCCATTTATATCAGTTGCATTCTATTTAAATCGTATTCTTTTGTATCAGTTTTGAAGTCACAAATGCTTGCGAATAAAAGTTATCATGTACGTATAGATTTTCAAAATGACTGGGGAACGTGTGAAAACGTGGGAATCTTGAAGTGAAAACACAAACGGAATTACTAGATTTCACGTGCGGTTTCTGTCCGGCCAAAGAAAAAAAGAAGCTGATGAAGCTAATAGAAAATTTTGAGAAGGCCTTAGAACAAATTAAAAGAAGTAACTCAGTCACTAGAAAAGATAAAAGAAACAAACCAGTCCAGCTCTATTGCAGTCCCGTTAAATTTGAGCTTCGCCGAAATTGTCAGCGGCATTAACCAAAACACGTTTGAACAAGAAAAGTGCTCAAAGAACCTGGTTCTACTGGGACGAAGCCAGACAGTGTTAACACTGATGCATCGGACAATAGTCTTGTTTCCGAAGTTACAAAATCCCTGAAAGTAAACAAAAACTTTGAATCTCAAAGAATTGGCAGACAGAAAACAGAAAGCAAACAACTGCTTCGAGTAAAGTGCGAGAAGCAAAAATGAAATGGAATCTTCTAAAAAAAGCGAGGTGCTTGAAGAAAAATGAACGATTCAAGTACGTTTGTATACAACCCGATCTAACAAAAACCGAGCGAGAAGAAAGAAAGAATTTAATGGCTGAAGTAAGGGAAAGATGACTGCTGAATCCTTTCAGAATGTATAAAATTAAGGGCAATCAAAATTTTGATAACAGAGGATCATGACTCTTTGCAGAAGCATGTGAAATTAAGTATTCCGACTGAGGGTGCCAAAGGAACTTTATATACATGCACAAGTGACGCAATCGCATAAGATATTTTATTATTAACAGCAACATTCAGTGCAAATTCAGTCGAATTACCGGTTTTCATATGCTTCTGCACAGAGGCAATAAAGAACGGAAAGAGGTGGCCACAAAACGGCTTAGCAGTTGCACTGAGCAACAAATTGATGAATTACATGCAATGTTCTTTTTCAGAACGATAAATTATTAGCAGTGCCGATCAACGAAATCAGCCTAATTAAATTTTTAGCATATTTCCTACCAAAAACCAATATGTCAAGCACCTACCGAAGCTTTCCAATGCTACCAAGGAAAACAATTATGATCCTTGGCCGCGACTTCAATTGCAGACTCGACTTAATGGAAGGAGGTAATTCACTGTGCGAGTTTTTGATTAGCTGGAATCTTCTTATTATAACGAGAATAAAAAAAGTAACGTACGATTTTCAGCGTGGCAAGAAAGTTACCGTTTTTTACCTTTAGCAAAAAACTCCCAGAACCATTCAAGGAGATGAAAGTCACGAATTCACTCTTAACAAAACACAAACAGGTTTCTTGCTGCTTCAGCCTAAAAAGCAGACAAGATATAGCTGAAAGCAGAAAGAGGCACGTGCTTAAATTCGATGTTAAACAATTGAACGAAAGAACAAAAAATGTTCATAATGCACGATAGCAACGGATAAGAAACATCGTAAGACGAATTTTCAATGGTTATTCATGAATCGGCTAACCCTTCTGCCTAAAATATCACAGAAATGGTTCAAAGGAGAACTGCACTTATTGCATAAGCAGGTGAAAGCGAGATACAGACAGAGACAAGAAGCAGATTATAATTTTTAAAATGAAAAGAATCTTTAGGAAACTTTGCAGAAAACAAAAAAGGATGCACAAAAAAACGGAAAAATTTTCTCAAGCAGAGAAACGGAGTCGGAAAGAAGAAATTTTTGGAGACATCTGAGATCAAAGAAAATTTTAACAAAGTATCTCGGATTACAAGTCCAACTTGGGATCGTGTTTCCAAGGTCTTTTTAAACCGGAGAGCGAAATATCGGATGAACTTTTAGACAAGCAAATCTTAGGAACCTACGATTATTGTTTCTCAAACTGGAAATGTACCGAACAGTTGAAAGCCCCAATAACACTTGAAGAAATTACTGAAGCTCTAAATTTAAAGACTGATAAATAAGCGAGACCAGATGTAATGAAGAACACGATTAGCCCCTGCTTTGCGGAGCATAATGTACTCCGTTTTTTGATGTTATCATATATCAAAAAACTTTAAAAAGGCAAAGGGAGCAAAACAGAATCAAGTTCCAACAGAGGCATCAGCATGTCATGTTGTATGTACAAGTTGTTCACAGGTACCTCTTTTCAGCGCTTGTGAACAAGGGTATTGCGAAATAAAAATTTGACACCGAGCCAATATGATTTCAGACGTAAACTTTCAAAAATCGACGCACTTTTGCATTTGAAATAAGCAGTCAAGCATAACATCAGCTGCAAAGACAAATCCAATGTTTGCTTCACTGACTACAAAAAAGTATTCAGAAGTTTTGAGAAGGCCTTGGAAAAAATTAAAAGAAGTTACTAGGTCACTAGATAAGATAAAAGAAACAAACCAGTCCAGCTCTAATGCAGTCCCATCAAATTTGAGCTTCGCCGAATTTGTCAGCGGCATTAACCAAAACACGTTTGAACAAGAAAAGCGCTCAAAGAACCTGGTTCTTTTTGTTACAAAGCCAGACAGTGATAACACTGAAGCATCTGACAATTGTCTTGTTTCCGAAATTACAAAATCCCTGAAAGTAAACAAAAACATTGAATCTCAAAAAATTGGCAGCCAAAAAACAGAATGCAAACAACTGCTTCGAATAAAGTGCGAGAAGCAAAAAATGTAATAGAATCATCTAAAGAAAGCGAGGTGCTTAAAAAAATGAACGAAAGGCAAAAATGCATGATCCTGGGTCGCGACTTCAATTACAGACTCGACTCAATGGAAAGAGGTAACTCACTCTTCGAGTTTCTGATTAGCTCGAACCTTCTTTGTATAAACGACAATAAAAAAGTAACATACGAATATCAGCGTGGTAAAAGAGTTACCGATTTTTTTCCGTTAGCAACGAACTCTCAGAACACTTTAAGGAGACAAAAGTCACCAATTCACTCTTAACAAAACACAAACAGGTTTCTTGCTGCTTTGGCCTAAAAAGCAGAAGAGATATAACTGAAAGCAGAAAAAAAAGAGCGCATAAATTCGATTTTACACAATTGAACGACAGAACAAAAAGTGTTCAAAATCCACAATAGCAGCGGAATAGAAATATCGTATGACGAAATCTCAATGGTTAGTTATGAATCGGCAAACCATTCTGCCTGAAAAAAATCACCAAAATGGTTCAAAGAAGAACTGTAGCTACTGCATAAGCACGTGAAAGCTAGATACAGACAGAGACAAGAAGCAGATTATAATTTTTCAAATTGAAAAGAATCTTTAAGAAACTTTGCAGAAAACACAAAAAGATGCCTAAAAAAGACTGGGAAAAATTCTAATCAGAAAATCAGAATCGAAAAAGGAGATTTTCAGAAAACTCTGAAAGTTTTATTTAGATTAGTAACCCGAATTACAACTTCACCTTGGTAATCGTGTTTCCAAGTTCTTTTTTAAACCTAAGAGTGAAATATCCGATGAATTTTCAGACAAGCAAATCTTAGGAAACCACGATTACCGTTTCTCAAACTGCAAATTTACCGAACATCTGAATGCTCCAATAACACTGGAAGAAATTACTGAAGATTTTATGTTAAAAATTGGTATATCAGCGGGACCGGATGAATTAACGAACACTTGTAATAAAAAAAGTTTTCAGCAAAAACAAAGATACGCATACTATTTAGTTAACCCCTGCTGTGCAGAGCATAATGTACTCCGAATTTGGATGTTATCATATATCAGACTGCTTTAAAAAAGCAAAAGGAGCAAAACAGAACCAAGTTGCAACAGAGGCATTAGCTTGTTATGTTGCATGTACAAGTTGTTCACAGGTATCATTTTTCAGCGCTTGTGAACATGGGACTTGCGAAATCTAATTTCGACACCGAGCCAATATGGTTTCAGATGCTAACTGTCAACAGTCGACGCACTTTTGCGCTTGAAAAAAATAGCCAAGCAAAACATCAGCTGCAATGACAAATCCATTGCGTGCTTCATGGACTACGAAAAAGCATTCAACTTCGTAATTAGGAACCTGTAGCTTACAAAGCTGGTGCGCCACGGGAACATGCTACACACAATACAATCAGTGCTAAAATACAATTTCCAGCAGATCCTCGATAAAAAAATTCCTGTCAATTGAGTTTGAACAGAAAACAGGAGCCTCCAAAGGAGACAAAATCTTACTATCGTGAACCATAATGTATGACATGCTCATAAATTACATATTAAACACATAATTCGAAATTTTTACAAACAAATAGCAGAACAAAAAGAGATGGTTACTAATAGTAAAACGGATTTTAACAAAATAAAGAAAGCATCATAAATAATGATGGGAGTCATCATGGAATTTCATCTGGACGGGACACGTCAAGGAATGTTTGTTCATGACGGGATTCGTCAAAGAGGTAAACCTGTTGTCTGTTAGTTTAACTAACAGGGACCCGTGCGGTAGAAAATAACTATGAGAAAATCCCAAGGAGATTAACGAAAATGGGTAAAGTTAACCCAGGATTAACTAACCATTGATAGGACTGAAACCAAAGAACATATTCAAAACTAAGCCTTGCACAATCGAGCTGCCTCTCTTTACTTGCTTTACATCTCTCATCTCCACAAATTTTCTAATTTTTACAAGCAATAGATCTAACTTTGTATTAAACTGATTGTACCTTTACATCTGCTCAATTAAATTCAAGTCTGAAACTTGGAAAATTTTCCTCAGTAACTCCGAGGTATAAAGTTTTTAAGAATAACATCCAACCCAAACCGTAACCGTAGACAGTGCACGGATATTACACTGGCGACAGGGATTTAAAGGAAAGTTAACATTTTAAAATCTTTAACAAATTTGTCGGTAGGGAGACGCAAATAAAAAGCACTTTCACCCCAAAAACTCCGAGAATCGAATTATTCTCGAAGCAAACACAAAGATTTGGGATAACAAATCTTCAATCACAACCAATTTCCACCAATTTTTGTGGGAATCAATTGCAGAAGCCAGAGCGGAGGATATCAGTCACAGGACATCAGTCGCCGGAAAACAAGTGAGAATTTACTCGCGTGGTGCTTTTTTTTTACTCGTTGGTGGAGACAGAAACTTCCCTGTGAGGAAAGACTGCATCATACCAAGTGAGTAGAAATAAAGAGTTCTTTCTTGTTTTTGTCGTTCGTAATTGAAACTGATCGCCACTGCGTAATTCTTATTAGTCTAGGAAATATTTTTTTCTTTTGACCTGAGTTGCTAAATTGACTTTTAGAAAACGAGCGGCATAACCATCGGGAAAAACAGTGCCGGATAGTCGGGTTGTTAAATCAATTGAAACAGTTGCTGAAAGTTATATATTAACTTTTTCTGAAACTACCATTAAAAAAAAGAGAAAAAAAGCAAAAAAAGTTGATCAGGTAACAATAAGCAGGGGAAAGTAAAAGAAAACTAAAGCACCTAATATCATCCTTGCCGTAAATGGAAAAAATATATATTAAAGACATCACTAAAACAAGGAAAATCGAAGTTCAGCCAGAATCATATTAAAATAAAAAAAAATAGATGGGACAGTCGTCTATAAGATTGTAAATTAATACTTCCTTAAAAATCAAGAAAAATAAATAAATAAGTAAAAAAGAAATACCCTATTGAAATAAGCGTTACATTTTTATAAACAAAAGTTTGTAAACATTAAAATAAGGAGAGTGCTATAGAAAATCGAAGATAAAAATAGAAAACACCTTCCAGTGACGATCTACTTGACAAGTATTTTTTATAGAAACTATTATTTTCAACAACTTAACAAAGTTTTAAAAGGGCACGATACAAGTAGGGGAACAATAAAATGGCAACGGGCTCAACCTCTAGAATGCTATTAAAAGAAGCATTTACCGGTTCAAACGACTTGGAAAGTTACGTGACGCATTTTAGCTGAAATATTTTTTCTATTAGCGGAACAACAAAAGTGGAAAAAAACTGAAGGAGATCCGGCTCGCGAAGTTGATGAACGGCCGTATTAATTTGCACTTAGGCTACAAAAGTCTGCCATAGAGTTCTATCGCACTCTACCGCAAGCTACACGAGAAAATTATGATGAATGCGTTAAAGCTTTTCGAGAACATTCCAGCGAAAAACCGGTCGTTTTCCGGGGACGGCTAGCTCGCCGCGTACAGCAAACAGGAGAAAAAGTGACAGATTTTCTGGGAGATTTAAAGCAGTTGGCTTTGAAAGCTTACCCAACGGAGTCGCAAGACATTAGAGACCATCTCGTTCTGAGAGGATTTCTAGAAGGAATCAACTATAGTCAGGTGAGGTTAGATCTCAGAAAGCAAATCTGCGACAAAGATATGAAAATTGAAACAGTTTTGGAAAGTGCATTGCATCTGGAAGCTGTAACAAGAATAGAGGAGGAAGGGCAAACAACAAAATTTGCGGTAATTAGACAAGATGAAAGAAAAGATTTAGTGGAGGCCGCCACCTAGCTTGTGAACCAATTGTCAGTAGATGACAAACAGCGAGAAAACCGTCGAAACCAATCTAGGGAGCGAAGCGGTTCCCGGGGACGGTGGGGTGACGACAGACGTGACAGAGGACAGCAACAAGATCGTGGGTTTAACGATCGGCGGCGATTTCCAACGCCAGTGCCTAGTCACCGAGACAGATCTTTTGGAAGAGAGGAACCGTCTAGGAGGAACGACAGGCAGGGTTTCAAGTGCAGAGCCTGCGGACAAGAAGGACACCTTTCGAGTAATTGTCGAAATTGTTTCCTATGTGGAAGTTCCCAACACTTGAAAAAAAACTGCCCTTTTGTAAAGAAAACCACCGAGAACTGCAATGTCATTAGAGTTTGTTCGACAAACACAATTAAATGTATAAACGCAGAAATCATACTTCATGGCAACAGATGCGTTGTATTAATAGACAGTGGAAGTAGTATATCGCTTTTGAGCTGGTCCACATACGAAAAACTGGGAAAACCGGGAATTGTACAAACATACACAAAACGAGTGTTAACAGCCAATAACTCAGCTGCCAAAATAATAGGCAGAGTAACGCTTTTGGTACACTTGCAACCAAGATTACCGGAAGTTGAACAAGAGTTTGTGATAACGGCAGACGAAGCTATAGAATGTCTGCTGGGATTTGATTTCCTGAAAACCAATAAATGTGTATTGAACTTACACGAAGAGAACTATATAGCAGTCACTTTAAAATTTCAATTGCGCTCACCACAGAGAAAACGCAAGGTGTTCAAGTTTTTGCAATTGCGGGACAAAACACGTACATACAGAGTAAAAACGAAAGTCTAATGAAAATTAGATTAGCTGATGAAAACGGAGAAGAAATTCCGGGAGTGGAAGGATTAGTGGAAGCAATTGAAGATTTTGAATTAAAGACTGGTTTGTTTTTAGCTGCCTGTAGGATATCAATGGAAGATGGTTGGAGTATGATAAAAGTGTTAAATCTAAAGGACGCACCAGTAATCGTTTATAAAAGCACTAAAGTGGGAACTTACTTTGAAAACAAACAGAATTTAGTTGTGAATGGAATTTGCACAAATCAAAATAAGCCAAAAACATTGGAAACTTTTCAAATAGGAAAACACGCAAACTTGGAAGGTTCTAAACTAAATGACCAGCAGAAAGAGAAAGTACAGGAACTGTTCAAGAGACATCAACCAGTCTTCTCACGAAACTCAAATGACTTAGGATATTGTGACAAAATAAACACCAGATTAAACTCAACAGAGATGCACAGCCGTTCAGAAGAAGTTATTGCAGTATGAGCTTTGATAACAGAAAAGCAATAAAAAAATTTGTCGAAGATCTAGAAGATGCAAAATTAATTGAACCAACCCATTCGTATTGGGCAGCACCATAAATATTGGTGAAGAAGAAAGATGGCAGCTACAGACTAGTTGTAGATTACAGAGGTTTGAATAAACAAATCGAGAAAACCAGTTGGCCGCTACCAAGAATAAATGACGTTATTGATTCTCTCGACGGAAATTGTTACCTTTCCAATATCGATTTGACATCGGGATATTTTCAAATGGCACTCAATGAAGAGTCACAGAACGTGACAGCTTTTGTAACTCCAATGGGACTCTACAAACGGAAGAGACTACCCATGGGTTTGGCGTCGGCGCCAGGAGCTTTCTAAAATTTATTGGAATTGATCATGTCGGGACTCTCCTATGAAGTGGCTTTAGTATACCTGGATGACATAATCATCTTCGGTAGATCCATTGAGGAGCATCTCAACCGCCTATATCTCGTACTTGGGCCACTTAAAGACGCTGGATTGAAAATAAAAGGCTCAAAATGCAGGTTTTTTTCAGGAAAAAATTCATTTCCTGGGACACATTGTATCAAATAAAGGCGTAGAAGTGGATCCGGAGAAAGTAGCGGCAGTCAGTAAAATGAAAAACCCACGAATAATAAAAGAATTGAGAGCTATATTAGGACTAGTTGGTTTTTACAGAAGATTCATACAGGGATTTGGAAAAATAGCAGAGCTGCTTTATAAGCTTTATAAGCTATTAAACAAAAAGATCGTTTTTCTTGGATCAAAGCGTGTGAATCAGCAGTTGAACAACTTAAACAAGCACTACAGAAAGCACCAATTTTGGGTTATCCGAATGACACGGAACCCTATACGTTAACAACCAACGCCTCTCTGTTTGACATTGGCGCAATTATTTCCCAAAGACAACAATGGGGTGAAGGAGTTAAGCAAAACGTTCAGCAAAAGTAATGAAATTATTCTGCGACATAGCGAGAACTCTTTGCAATAGTTTATTTCACTCAACACTTCAGAAATTATGTTTTGGGTCAAAATTTGTAATTGTTACCGAACATAGGGCCCTCTTGTGTTTATTTAGTTTTTAAGAATCAGACGGAGTATTGGCCAGATGGATAAAAAAATCTCGGACAGTTTGTTTTTGAAAACAAACACCAAATGGGAAAGAAGATCCTTACTCAGACTGTCTTTCGAGAGTTCCACGGACTGAATAAAAACTGCGATCAAGTCAACCAAATAAATACGGAAGACAAAAATATGTAGTCCAATAGACTAGGGAAATTGATTGAAAAGCTAGTTGAACATCAGAAAAATGCAGCCGACCTCATTATACTGAGAAATTGCATTGAGAAGGGGAAGCGCCCTCAAAGAAAACACATGGCAGGAGCCTCTAGGGCACTGTGGAAAAATTGGACTGATTTCAGAAACTTAAGGATTGAAAAAGATCTAATCAAGACACAGAAACGTATTGACGAATTTAATAACTTAACACAAATAGTCATTCGGAGATCACTTTTAAAAGAAATTCTACCTTTCCTTCATGAACATTGCGGAAACTTTGGTATGGCCAAGACATTTGATCGGGTTCAAGAACGATTCTACTGGCCCGGGACGAAAAAAGATGTCCACGAGTGGGTAAGTTCTTGCAAATAATGCCGTCAAAAGAAATCTCCACACCAGAAACACATACACAGCCTGACAACGTGGAAACAAAGTTCTGGCAAGTTGCCTTAGACATTATTGGACCTTTACCCGAGTCCAGCGGAAACAAATACATTCTGTTAATTGGAGATCAGTTTACAAAATGGTATGAAGCAATTCCCATGAGCAACCAAGAAGCTTCAACGGTAGCTAAGGCCTTTGTAAACGTATGGGTTTCAAGGTTTGGTTTTCCGGCAAATCTTAATAGCGACAGGGGCAGTAATTTTATGTCGAATCTTTTCAAGAACATGTGTAAAGAGCTGGGAATTAACAGGACTTCAAAAACAGCTTATCACCCTCAAGGAAACGCAATCATAGAGCGCACCAATCGCACAATCAAAGAGAGTCTTGCAAGATTTGTGGGTGAACATCACAACACCTGGAGCGACTACCTTCCGCTAGTAACGATGGCGTACAGATCATCAATTCACTCTGTTACGAAGTACAGCCCCTTTTACCTTCTTCTTGGACCATCATGCGCGCTGACGATTGATTGCATGTATCAAACAATACAAACCAAAATCTACCCAACTTTGAGTGATTACGTTGGTTGCTTGAAAGACGAACTACAAACGTGCAATGAGCTGGTACGGGAAAGCATGTATGTGGAGCAAGAAAGACAAAAAACCTACTATGACCGTAGCACATTTGGACCACAATATGAAGTAGATGATTTAGTAATGGTGTTCAACCCCAAAATGAAAACAGGCTAGACAAAGAAGTTTATTTCCTTTTACAGCGGACCGCAGGTAATACGTGAAATAATAAACAATCTGAGCTTTGTTATTGAGGATGTGAAAACAAAAAAACAACAAAAGGTCGACTACGATCGACTCAAACGTTTTAAGAGTAGAAGTGCTACCACTGATAAAAAAGATTCTAAGAAGGGAAAGATTGAACCGAGAATAACACAAAAAGACCTTACGGAGGGCAATGATTTTGTGGAAATTGAAGTGGTGACCCCAAAATTGAATGAAACTGAAAGAAGAGAAGTTCAACCTGAAGGAAATTTTAGTCAATTTAATCCTAATAATGAAACTCACAATGAGACAGTCAAAGATGAATCGCTTCAAACACCTATGGGAGGGAGTACAAGAGAATCAATAAATACTAACACCAACAAAAAGAGCAGAAGCACAAAGATAACTGCGCCCAAAGTAGCCACAATGCAGAAGCGAGATAGACTGGTGTCAACATCCGAAAGGAGTGAAGGCGAAGAATTTCCAAATACGAGCACGGCTTCTACTTCGAAAAATGTCGCCGAATGACGATATCAGACAAGAAGTGCCTCGGGAATAACAAGACCACGGAAACTGAAAGACTATTTTTTATGCAAGGATAACGATGCAGATGAAAAATTTGATAATGATGTATTTTTTTAAAAGGTGATACGACAAAATGCAGAGGGCGTGGAACCCACATCGGATCGTGCAGCTGAACTGGAAACTTCTTCAGTTGGTTAGAATATTAGGTTTTTCACAATCCTTGGAGATTGTGGGGTATGATTTTGAAATCATTCTACAGACGCAGAAATTTGCAATGACGGAACCGACAAAATGTGAAACGTCACATATAAATGAGGAGCAGGTAAAAAAAGGAGGACTGATATACGCCAAAAGCAGCATGAGTAAACTAAAATACTGCATGTACAGTGCTGCATATACAGTAACTGTGCTGAAAAAAGTAGTTGGTATGACGACGCAAATTACTTAAACGAAAAATCACAAATATTTCTAACGTTTTACCCAATAAAAGAGTGAGTCTTTCAAAATCTATGGCAGGGACACAAGGCGCGGTTAACGGGTCTTGGTGATTTTGAATTCAGTGCTCCCAAAGAAGTCCTCAACGAGATTATTCCTGACCGAACCGACGCTGAATTTGTTCAGAAGATAACAAAAACTTCCATGAAAGGCGGAGATGAGAAAGGATTGAATTATGTCTACCCCGTGGATTGGATCAATCCAAAAGGTGAAACACAGAAAGGTAACATCATGATAAGTGCTGAATTTTTCATGGGGAATTTGTTCATTGAAACTAGGGAAGCAAATGAAGGAACATGGTTATAATTTTTATAGACCTTTTGAAACAGGAGCAGACCTTGTTATATCAAGGAGACACATTTGAAATAGATTCAGTACAATATTTGTTCGACAAAGACAAAAAACCAAACATCTTAACGATCGTTGAATTTTCAGACTCAATAACAGCAAAAATAGACCGCGCTGGAAACAAAAAGTACTTGACGAGCAAATTAGACAGAAAAAGAAATTTAGTTGTCCAGTTGAAAAACAAGACAGAACATATAGACAATTTTCTGCTTTTTGAAACAAACCACAGAAATTTGTTTTACACAACCGAAAAGTTGACGGCCATGGAACAAAATTTTTCAACAACAGATAAATCTGAGACAGATCTCAGGGACATAAAACTCGACCAACTTTTTGTGTGGGATTTTCGAGGCATGCTTGAAAACCTGAAACAAATAGAGTTATTAAATTGTCACATAGAAAAACTGTACAGAGCTATGATTCTAACGACATCAATTAACGGAAATTCACACCAAATTTTCTTAAGTCAACAAAACGCTCTGGGTACACACGCAGAAAGAGCGGGAGGAATACTTTATGTCCATAGGTGCGCTAAAGTAATCGTACATGTTATCGAAAACCAGTTTTGTACGGAGGAAGTACCAGTTAGGGTGTTTTCTGACAATACTTCAGAAGTAATTAGATACATGGACCCCCATTTCTAGAGTATTCCATAGAAATTTCAGACTGATTAATTACAACCCCATGTACCCGAACGCTCTTGAATTGCAGAATGGGTCATGGATAACACGGGCGAAGGATACAATTAATTGAAAAACCCAATGATATGCCTAATTATAGAGTTAACGTCAATTGGTCAACTTCGGCGCCAATGGAAGGGTTTTTCAATGACAAGGACCTAGAACTTAGCAAAAAGGCCCAAAGGTTAAGGCATTCGAGAAAGACGATAACAGGGAGAGAAGTTTTCCTGGTACAAGGTTTATATGAGCATGAGACTCTAGAGTATTTCAACACGGACTTAAAATACAATAATCAGTGGCTTAAATTGCTAATTTTTGAATACTTGGGGAATGAAGTGAAACTAATCTGGCATGTGGCCAGGGAAATAACCATCAGTTTAACGACTATTTTCATTGGATCTAAAATCATATTTTGTTTGGTACGCGTGTTTCTTTCAATCGATATGCTACGCATTGGCACCAATCCTGTAATTGCACTGCAACCCATTAACCTAATGGGGGAACTAGGTTATTTTCATCATCTAAAACAACGTACAAAGGAACAAAAGTTGACAAGAAAAAGGACAGTTGAACGGTGTGATGATGAAGCAAACATCGAAGTTATAAAAGCAAAAAAGCCAAATTCTGTACCAGATATGGCAGAAATTGAGATTGATACATTAGACTAATTTACGTGTATGATATGTAGGAATGGCAGAACCAAAAATCGGTGATTATTGCTTCTACCTACCCGAGTTGTTCGAGATCAGGTCGATAGTCAGGCACCAAGTGTATCGGATTGTTGGAGTAACCTCAAACAAAAGGTACGTGGTGCCACTGACGCAGCTGCAACCAACCAATATAGTAGATAGAGACGCAATTAGCGTTGGGGAGTTAATTGAGATGCAACACAGAATCGAGGAACAACAAAAGAAGATTGACGACAGCGAAATGCTGGGAACAGCCGGGGCTTGGCTTGAAGAGGAGCTCCGGCAGTTAAAACTTGAAAGTCAAAGATTAGGTAATCAATTGCTGGAGACCAAACGGCAACTTGAATACGCTGGGAATCAGCGGGAATCCTGCAGGTGGCTGGTGGAAACATAGAAGAAAGAGTTGGAGGAGGTTACAAATGTAGCGGAAACAAAAACAAGGGAATGTATTGCTCTGGTGGACGAGCGGGAGTACTTAGCTCGGGAGTTGGAGAATGCCGAGATAGACAATAGAAAGCTAAGGGGTAGAGTAAAAACAGAGCAAACCTCAAAGAAGGTCATACAGAGGAGGCTGGAGGCGATCAACGCTCAGAGCCCGTTCATTCGACCTCCAATTTTTTTTGAACTTCCATTCCTGCCACAGGGGCCCACAACCAGTACTATCAGGAAACATTTCAAAACATTGGCAAAGCTCTGTCATCCGGACAAGGGTGGTCGTGAGGACATGTTCAAAATCATTCTTCAAGCAAAGAAATTATGGAAGACGAGGAGGCCCGTAATATTTATGACAAGTACGGCATTGAAAAAGCACAAGAATATACGAACTTGAAAATGGACAATTGAAACTCTTGCTGTGTGAGTGAGTGGAACACTCACATTTTTTAAGGGGGAGGCATAATAGTGAACCATAATGTATGACAAGCTCATAAATTACATATTAAACGCATAATTCGAAATTTTCAGAAACAAATAGAACAAAAAGAGATGGTTACTAATAGTAAACCGGATTTTAACAATATAGAGAAAGCATCTTAAAATAATGATGGGAATCATCATGGATTTTCATCTTGACGGGACACGTCAAGGAATGTTTGTTCATGACGGGATTCGTCAAGCAGGTAAACCTGTTATCTGTTAGTTTAACTAACAGGGACCCGTGCGGTAGAAATTAACTATGAGAAAATCCCGAGGAGATTAACGAAAGTTGGTAAAAATAACCTTAGGATTAATTAACCATTGATAGGACTGAAACCAAAGAACATATTCAAAACTAAACCTTACACAATCGAGCTGTCTCTCTTTGATTGCTTTACATCTCTCATCTCCACAAAACTTCTAATATTTACAAGCAATAGATCTAACTTTGTATTAAACTGATTGTACCTTTACATCTAATCAATTAAACTCAAGTCTGAAACTTGGAGAATTTTCCTGTAACTCCGAGGTTTAAAGTTCATAAGAATAACATCCAACCCAAACCGTAACCGTAGACAGTGCACGGATATTACATTACCACTTTTTTTAGTTTATTTATAGCTGATTTATATAGCTGAGTTGAAATAGCAGGGGCTTGATGTTACATTTCACCAACTACAACAAAGTTTGAACAATCGGATCTTTTCCGTTAGTGCCCCCCCCCCCCCCCAGTACGTTATGCTCCCCCCAGTTACAGAGCGCGTGCCATTACATAGTAAATCATCATTTAAAAAAATGGCACGTGCGTCTGGGGGGTGCAAATAATATGCACCCACTAAGCTGGGGGGGCATAAACGGAAAAGAGCCGAATAATCTGAACACGTTCTGTAGTAGGAACTAATTGAAAATCAATGTAAACAAGACAAAATGTATAAAATTCAGAAGAGGTAGCCATTACGCTGTCGACGAAAAGTTGGATCTTTTCCGTTTGTGCCCCCAGCTTAGTGGGTGTATATTATTTGCATTCCCCAGACCCACGTGCCATATTTTTACATATTGATTTACCATGTGATGGCACTTTCTCTGTAACTGGTGGCGCAAAAGGTAGTGGGGGGCACAATTTTCTAAAACCTTCTGTTACCTAGGTGTAATTTTTCAAGCACGTTATCCCACAGTCATTATTTGAAGCATCTAATAATTAATGCTTATCGGTCAGTAGCTTCAATAAAACAACGCAAATCTGCGAAAAGAACTTCAACTCAGCTCATCAACTTTTCAATTCAATTGTTTTTCCAGCCTTAACCTGTGAACTAGAGACGTACGTCGATGATTTTTTTTTAAATCGAAATAAAACAGCACTATCGAAAAATAGCTGTTTTTTGGAAAAGTTGGTTTGGAGTTAGCAAGTACACCTCAACCACAGCGCTTCTTCTTTTTCTTCTTCTTCTTCTTCTTCATTAAAAATTGCTTGAATTCTCAAAATCAATTTCCCACTGTGAAAAATTCGTTCGTTTCAGTTTTTAATTTCATGTGTCTCATATTAAAATTTGTTACCAAAATTTTCTTCAGATTTTAGGCTTTTTTATGTTTCACGGGTTTTTTTTTTTCCAGATCGGGCTAGATTGTGCGACGATTCATGATCGAAAAGCTTTATTCTACCAAATCCGGAAATTTATTTTGATTAATTGATGGTATTGCAAAACTCATAAAAATTTGAATGTCTGGGAATGAGCTGAACGAATTTGCAATTTCGTACTCCATGTAATTGTAAGGAGAACTTACTCTTTTCCGGGCATAATTTGGTTTTATGTGTGTTTCTTTGATAATGACTATGGATTTCTCTATATTTTCTTTCTGAGGTAGTGCATTAGAAAACTATAGCTTTTGTGTTTCCGAGTGCTAAATTCTCTATCCCTCTTGCGGCTCAAATGAGCACATTTCTAGTTCAGAAAGTATTTGCTGAAAAATTTACCGATACCTTTTCATTAGGTTGAAGCTTTTATCTCATCAATGCAACCACGGGATGAGGAAGAAGAAACGAAGAAAATAGCCTGTCTGAAAAAGGTTTGATGATTTAAAGCTGGAATCATTTTATCCATTCTTTTTCCTAATCTCGCTTGTTTCAGGCATTCCGGAAATTGAGAATGGGCCATGGGATGAGTAAGGTAAAATTTTAGTTTTTAAAAAGTTATTTAAAATTTTGGGGGGCAATATTAAGGAACATTTTCCTAATTCGATCTGAAGCTATAGGAATAGACAATTGTTTTGTTACAAGTCTGTACTTTACAATTACAGTCCTCAATTTTTTATTTCGTTTGTTATTTGATTCCGTTCAGTTGTTGAAAGATAATACAAAATAATCTTTGTAAGTTAAAATAATCTTTGCTGATTAATTGGCAGTATTCAAATTTACATAAGTATAATAGTAATTGATCATATTCTATTTTCAGATTCTACCTGGTCTCTATCTTGGCAACTTAAGAGGTAACTCAATTTTATTAGTCCTCGTTCAAACCCAAAAACATTTAAATTTTTTTATAGATAGCAAAGACTACGAACAGCTGAAGAAGCAGAAAATATCCCACATTCTCGCCATACACGACACTGCAGTGCCTATTTATCCGGTATGATTTTTCTCGGCACAATTGCGTCGGAGGATTTATTCTGCTGTCCCTTCTCCAGACCCCCAACTTCAATTCACGTATTACTTGATGCCACGCTTCTAAATAAAAATTATCGTGTACACTTGGGTGCATAAAATTTGGGGAATCGGTAAAAACCGAATAGATGCGCTTTGCGCTTGTGGAGAATGGAGAAATGTTAATTTATTGGGATCTTTTCCGTTTGTGTCCCCCCCAGCTTAGTGGGCGCATATTATTTGCGCCCCCCAGACGCATGTGCCATATTTTTACACAATGATTTACTATGTAATGGCACGTGCTCTGTAACTGGGGGGCGCATATCGTACTGGGGGGTCACAAACGGAAAAGATCCATTTATTGCACGAATTGAATAAAAATTTGGATCTTTTCCGTTTGTGCCCCCCCAGCTTAGTGGGCGCATATTATTTGCACCCCCAGACGCACGTGCAATATTTTTACATAGTAATTTACTATGTAATGGCACGTGCTCTGTAACTGGGGGGCGCATAACGTACTGGGGGGGGCACAAACGGAAAAGATCCAAAAATTTTAATGGAATTTTCCTCCTATAGAATGATCAAAATGTTGTCCGTATGCTGAGTGTTAAGATGTTGTACATATGCTAAGCATGAATTAGTTTTCACAATTTAGCTCAGGCAAGTTTATGTAAATAATCTTGGAGATTATGAAATGGTCATGTTTTTCGTTGCTTAGGAAAATAATTTTGATAATATTTCTTCTTTTCTAACTATGGTCTGTGCTCTGTATCCCGTGGTGCAAAAGATTGAGTTGATTAGAGAGGTAGCTTAACACGTACAACTTTGAGGCTGTTAGCAATTGGTAAAAATGATATTAGGAAGTATGCTGCTAAGCGGTGGGATGAAAGCTTTTGTGTTCATATGTTCTGTGAACTTTTGTGAGATTTTTTCATGCACGGCTTTGAATCGATTGTTTTTCGACTTCCGGCAGAACGACCCGAAGAGGAGCATTGGTAGAGCGTCTCGTTTAACTGAGAATTTTGTTGAAGTGTTTTTGAAATCCCGCAAGTGAAAAAATATGCGTTCAGTTCGGTTTCCTGAACTCAATTGAAATAATCATACACAACCCATGCAAGTAAATATTAATGTTATTGTAAAAATCAAATTGTCAAATTATTAAATTAATGGATTTGTTGCTTTCTTCATAGCAATAAAAATAACTTTTGAATGCTCCTTTGTTTCTATATAAAGGGATGCGCTCATGTTAGAAACAAAGAAATCATTCAGTGTTTTTCAATAATTTTTTCTCGCTTCCTGCTGACCGACGATATTCACGTAGTTTATTTCATTTATGCACATATAATAACTGAGTATGGGATCAGGGTTTTCATTTTTGTTTATTATTAGAAAGATAAATAATCCAATGAGATCTGAGAACGGTTTGCTTTTCATGATTATTTTTAAGGGCCCGCGCAGTGAAGTGGAGTGAACGTTTTATCGGCAAAATGATTGTGTTTTGTTCATCAATTTTTTTTCCAAATTTCCTCATTTTCAAAGGTAATAGCACCAGATTTTGGTAGTCATGTCGTAGGGCAGGGGATGAGAAACAGAGAATCAAAACAGGTACCAGAATCCCCTAACTTTTTTCACTTTTTTGCAATTTCCCACGGAATCGGTTATATGTCGGTTTCATGGTCGGGACCAGACCAGACCAGACCAGAATTTTTTATCTCATTGGGAAGATATTTTGAAACGTTTTTGGACAGATGAATTAGTGGTCACCGTGTTATTCTAAAAGCAGCGCACCGAAAGCTGACGAGTTTTGAAAAATCATCAATCCTTTCTGGTGTGTATCAATGATAGCCTGGATTTTCTCGCAAGGTTGAAATATTCAAACATGAGATATTTTACTGAGGATGACCCCTACGTGAAAAAATGCAAGTTCTAAAATTTGAAGTAAAAGTTTAAACAATTTGCTCTTTCTCCAACTTTTATCTACCTCTGAGTATTTTTCAGCGCCTTGTGTTAAAACTGGTTATCGCCCTTTCCTGGATAAAAATTTCAAAAAGTTTCAATTTTTGATGATTTTGATAAAACTTTTGATGATTTTGGTAATTTACAATTCTGTAAAAAATGTAATCAGATCCATCTCATGGGTGACAGAAAAGCTGGTAGACTTCGCAGTTCTGTTTAGGGTTAAAATATCGTTAAATATAAAATTTTTACTGGGGACAAATTTTTAAAGGGGCCCCGTTCTGGGTATGTCGAGCCATGTTTCTTTTTGCTATTGCTCTTAGGAACCAAAACAAAACAACTGTTTAACTGATAAAAATTTACAACTTTTTCGATTGCATCTTGAGTGGAAAAAATGTATATGGTTTCGGGCGTTAATTATTTTTCTGTCTTCACGTTTTCAGTATATGTTTTTTGGCGTCGAATTGTTACTGTAATAAACACACAAAAACTGTAGAGGCGCACCATGGTTTAACCAGTGTTTTTTTCGTTTTTGCTTTTTGAGGCCATTTCGTAATTTTTTGTTGCTAAAATGTCTTTGCGTCACGAACTCTCTTATTTTTGAATGATCTAAGGTAGTTTTTCGTTATTTGATCCTGTTATTTTTTTGCTTTGCTCATCAAAAATACTAGATTTTATATTTTTTGAATTGATGTTTGTTTGAAAATTACCTAAATTTGTTAAGCGTTCAAAAATGCTATGAAAATCTAATTGTTTTCTGACAATGTTTTTCGTCTTCAATTTGAGTAATCTTTTTATCCTCCTACTATGAGTTTTTAATTGAATTCTTTCGGCTGAGTTTCCATTGCCTCTTCTTTATCTGGTAAAATCAATTGGCTGCCGAAACATTTCTTTCAAATGGCTGCCCAAATATTTAACAACAAACAGTTGATGTCTCATTGTTTTCGGTTTCCCACTATTGATTTTAACGTAAAAAATGGCCCTAAAATATCAATTTTTTTTCATTTTGCATTTGTTGCAATGTTTTTTGCTTTTAAACAGTTGTTAATTTGTAATCCAGAATTCAGAAGAGGCGATGTTTTCTTATTGAGGTTAATTTTTTTGGCTTAAAATTTACAGTCCTGTAATTTTATTTTTTTGTGGAGATCGTTTTTTAGAGTGCTGGTTTTGTCCAACCTTTGAAGTTTAAACTTTCAATTGATAATTTTTCGAGAGCTGAATTCTTGCAAAATCAATCGGAAGTTGGTTCATAATTGCTTTGTAAACAGAAGGGGATCAGATAATTTTTGGTTCTGCATTTCCTGATTTTTGTAAACATTTCATATACTTTTAGAAGCCTTAAAAAAACGCAAGCAAATAGTCTCCGATTTGTGCCGTTTTTCAACTTATCAATGTATTGTCTCAACTTGGCTCATAGAATTTCAATGTTTAGCTCAAGTTGCTGTTTTTACACTTTGGCTGATTTTTATTAACCTCTCAGAACAATTATTAACGGACTTTGATCAAAATTGCTAAAGATTTGTATTATTTCAATTTTGGCGTCTAGGGATGTTAGGGATCACAGAAAAGTCATATTTTCTTTCTACATTTTTTGATGGCCTTTAGCCTGTCAGTAAAATTTTTAAAAGTTATTATTGTTTTTTTGCTTAACTTTGTTTGAATGGCACGAGACTGAAATTCTTGCGCAATACACTCCTGTCAAAAATTTACTAAAAATTTGCCGAATGTATCCATTTATCACTCATTCAATTGTATAGACGGCAATGAATGTTTATTTCTTTTTACACTTTCAGCTGAAAATCCAAACTCCTTTAAAAATTAAACTTCACTGGCATTGTGTTATTTCATTGCTTATGCAAAAAGCGCTAACTCGTTTGTTGCCTGGAGCAATTCGTCTGGTTTGTTGACCTTTTCGTCTGGCTGTCAAAGACTTTTTGTCGGCTTTTGACTTCTTTACATTTTAACGTGTTTTGCCAGCTTTGTTTTTGCCACTGATTTTTTTCTTATTTTGAGGAAAGCTTAGTTACATGGTAGAACCAAAAAGATGGTAGAACCAGAGATACTATTCTGAATTAATTTAAATCAGATTACTCTCGTACTTAACTTCAAGTTTGAAATCTTTTTATATAAGGCACGACAATCACGAATTCTATTTCTACTTCTTAGTATGTAGAAGAAGCACAATTGTGATAGAAGTCACAATCATTTTGAAACTATTCAACTTTGATCCGCAATCGACATAATCTGAGTAGAAATGTTTTTGACACTTGGCAAAAGTAGACTATGTCATTATTGTTGTGATACTAATTGTCCTAACATTGTCATAGAAAGCTATTGTAAATTATGCATAACTAACAAGTCTATTCAGAAGAATAAACAATGTTAGAGCACTTTTATCAAGTCACGCTTTTTTTGCTAAATCTATCGAGGAATGAGATCATAAAAATAGTTACCATTTTTCCTGCAGTGTTACCATTTCTGCTATTCCCGTCCCAATACATCGTGAATTTGGTGGTCAAGTAAGAATTTGGGACCTTTATTAACCACAAACAATGAGAGTCATGCGAGACAATGTTTTTGCTTGAGTTTCTAAATTTTTTACCGGGTCGAATTTCTGGAATTTTATTTAGAGTTTCATTTGATTTTTTTGTATTGTTTAGAAGCAAAAATTGAACTAAACTTCAATTTTGAAAGTGTAAAATTGCAGTTTTTTGAATTACAAAGAATTTACTTTTTTTTGTTAAGAATATTTTGCTGAAGTTTTTTTAATTCTCTTAAACGGAGGAAAAAATTGTTTAAGCTCTCGCTTCAAACATGCACCGTCTGTTTGCAGTTTGCGTTCAGCGAGAATTTGTGATTCATTTTATTCAAAAACGATAGAAATGAATTACTTCATTTTTTTGTATTTCAAACAGAAAGGTAGGAAGACAATATTTAGGACATCTTCGGGATTAGAAACAAAATTGTAGGATTTTGTGAGGTTGAAAACTTTTTGTTTTTTGAAGTGCTCGCTTTTTCAAGAGCTAAAAATAGTTTTACATTGTCTTTACTTCATGTGTCAATCGGAAGGCTCACAGGTGCCTGTTTTGTATAAACTGGAAGTTTATCGTGTTTTTCCCATTAACTGCTTCATGCTAACTTAGTAAATTGTTTGGCATCTGAGCTCTCTTTTAATGCCATGATTTGGTGCTAAATTAATATTCCAATCACTACGCATAGATCCAGTCACAGAATGTTTTATCATTTTTTATAGTTTTCAGATGTTTTTCGTAGTTGTTTTACAATCTTTCCGAGCTGTAATTACAAAATTGTTGCCAAAGCTCCGAGCATTTATAGCTGCTGATAGTTCTGTATAAAAGTAAAATTTGCCATTTTTCCTCGTGCATTGTTGAAAAGCGCTCCTCCTTTTAGGGGGTACCCGGTTAATCTGTTAAAGACTGTAGGGCCATAAAAAGTGGGGACGGGATGCTTGGTTCAGTCTTTCTCTCCTCTATCAAATTTATTGTTGCCATTGTTGCTAATCTCTTTCACCATTTCATTCATTCAGAAATAGCTCAGGCTTAATGCAGTCGTGGCCGTGTTCTAATTTGGAACTACTTTAATGATTCCATAATCTCTAATCTTCTTTCTCTTTCTTGTGTTTATGTCTCGCTTTTTGTCTTTCTTCTTTCTCACAGGAAATGCTTAACAAAAGAGTTAAAAATAGCCTTTTCAGCCTGTAATCACAATTCTACTACTAGCAATAGTTAAATGGAGATTGTGAGTGAGTGAGTAAGTAACCTGGGGAGGGGGTATTATCAACCTCATTTAGCTATTTTTAGCTGTCCTCAATCGGGGCCAAATTGTGAGTGTTAATAAAAGCGAAAGAGTTCGTTCCTTGGGGCATAAGTAAGTTTCCATCATCCGTGAGAGGGGTGGGGGGGGGGGGGGGGGGGTTAAGATTTGCAGTGTGGTAAAGTAGTTGTATTTCTAGTTGTGGCAGCAGAAGTAATAGTAAAAGTAGTGGTAGTATATGTGTATCAGCTTACATATTGAGTGAATGTAATTTAATTTTCAACCCTGAGTTTCGATTTAATCCTATTTTTTCTTACTTGCATGACATTTCCTTTCAAACGTGTAAAACTACGCTGACATTTTTCCTACTTTTGTTGGCTTACTTCATTATTTATACTACAATACTACATCTCTCAACTAAATTTTCTTTTCCCCTCTTTCTCTCTCTGTGTATGTGTGGGTATCTATGTGTTGTGTGTGTGCCTGTGTGAAAGTGTGTATGTTTTGTGTGTGTGTGTGTGTTTCCATAATGTTTGTTCGTCTTAGTTAATAAATAAAATGTCTATTTTGGCGCTCCTGAAAGGGCCTGGTGAAAGTGTGTAGATGTGATTTGTTGCAGACAATTTTGCAGGGATATGTTGCAGAGGTGATATTTGGGAGAGATAAAGAGAGTAAAAATTTAATGAGAAGTTGCCCCCATCCCATCTGCCTGTTTATGCACCTCGAATTAAATTGCTCTAGATACATTTTATCAACACAAAATGCCTCCTGCCACCTTCTTCAAGGTCATCATCGCTTTCTCCACTTCCAAATTAAAGAGCTCATGAAATTTATGGAAAATAAAATGAGTAAACTACTTTTGCTCAAATATGATTTAATATTCAGTTAATTCACAGCGCTCTCGAAAACTCTATTCCAATTGTAGCATTGAAACGTTGCTTAATATTGGTCATTGCTGTTGGTTAAAGGGGGTCTCGAGTTTCTAGCAACGATTGGAGCACTGAAAGATGCTTATTCGCATAATATTTTACAGACTTTTTTAGAGGAATAGGAAACACGGAGGCTCCGTATTCGCACATAAATAATGTTCCAACCCCGCTTATCCATAAGTGTGACGTGACGTTAGGGAAACCCTTGGTATAGCACAATAAGTCTGGCTTAATTGTCGACCAAATGAGGAAGAGAGAGAAAACTTTTGAAAAAATCTCATATTGATAAAAAATAATTTGTTTATGAATAAAAAAAATTGCTTCCAACTCAAATCACATGGTAAAGTAAATGATGTCAAATAAGTGGGCCGATGAGAACTGCCTTTATTAAGACTACGAGACAAGACCAAAACAAAATCAAATTACAACAACAAATGTTTACATTCAAAACTGAATGTCTGTTTTCTATGAAATTGCATAATAACAAAGTCAAATATCGTCAAATAAAACTTAAACTAAACAAATTGATGAGACTCGGTAACAAGTAGACACAAAAAATAAAAGCGGCGATGTTTAAAAAGTAGGTTTATGGTTCTTGAAAACAAATTTCAATTAATGAAAACCATTAGATATCAATTGAAACCTTTAAATAGGTTTTTAATTGGTTCCTACCTCACTATGAAAACATTGAGACCTGTCAATATCCAGAGTATGTTATACGTCTACAGAAACAAACGACAAATTCAAGACGAATAACAAAAATTCCTTTATTTTTTTTTTAAAGAAAACGGTACCGATCCCGCTAAAAAACCATAATCTAATCCATAAAAAATAGGATATAATCAACTGTGACTTCTATGAACACCAATAATGAGATTTGTGACTTCTGAATATTGAGACTAGGTAACAAGTATTAAAAAAGAACAAAAAGGGGAACAGTTAATAAACATTTGTATTTTAAGGAAACAATTTCAAAGACAGAAAACATTACATGGGCACAGTAATCATTAAATAGGTTCTTTTATTTCTAAATGGAAAACCTTGGACATTTTACAAAAGGAAGTACAAATATAGACAAAAATAAAAAATTAAACTATTTTGCAAAAAAACTGGTGTCGAAGCTGGCAAAACAATAAGCAATGCACTGAAAACTTTATGTTCAATTGTGCCATTCCTCAACACCAATACTTTTATATGTGAATTGTAGTTTTTGAGACTAGGTAACAAGTAGCCAAAATATAACAGCAAAGTGCAAATTTAAAAAATAAGACTATGTTTTTTTTGTAAATTGTTTGATTTCGAAGTCATGCAAAACTTTAGCTGTCAATTGAAATCAGTACATTTGTCAACCGACCAAAAAATGAACGACAAAAAGACGAAATTAAAAAAATCCATTAAATTCTGCTAGAAAACGGTGTCGAAGCAGTCAAAGCCATAATTTCATCAATGAAAAACTTATGTTTCATCAATTGTGCCTTCCTTTTAAATGGCAATGTAGTGATATCACACCTGTCAATAATGTGACAAGACAAGAAAAAGAACCTAAATGATGGAAAAATTTTTTGTGAAAACCCGTAGTATCAAAGCAGAAAAAACATTACTTACATCGTACAACCGCATTAAATATTAGAGACGATGCGGACTGTGTTTGCTGACCTCAAGCTACAAGTTGACCAAAAAAAATCACAAAGCTCTAATGCGTTGTTTATTTTGAAAATATTATCTTTAAAAGTCAAAACGGCGATAAGCTTTCAACTACAAAACTAGGTAGGTTTCCTTGAAAGTTTTCAAGAAGCAACTTGAACCTGTCGTTTGTACGCCTTGATTTGAGTTGTTCTGTCTGTAATTAAGGTAAACAGAAAAGCAAAAATTGCGAAAATTTTCGAAATAAATTATCGACTGATTATACTCCTAATTTTTCTAGACTTTAAGAAACAACGATTAAAACAAAACTAGCTTTGCAATTGTCATTTGTCTATTAGGAGAACTCAACTGTTCCGATTATTGTGGACATGGAAAATCTGACTAAAAGTCAATATATCAAAAATAAATGATGCTTTTTGCATAATTATCGATTTAAATTAGCAAAAAACCCGAAAATTTTTAATTCAAGAACAATTTCAGAGAATGCAGAAGTAAAACTGGCCTTCGTGAGAGTTACGAAAATTGTGTCAGTAGTTTTTAGGTGTGTTAATCAGGCTATTGTAAACAAAATGGTTTGAGGAAGCTTATATCATGCCATTTTTGATGAAAAATTTATCAAAAATATTAGCCAAAAAAATTGGATCAAACAGTTCAACAACACTTGTTTTAGAGGTAAACCCCACAACACTTTTGTTACCATTTTTAACATACTTTTTTGACGAATGGGCAAAAATTGCGTAAAATACGGAAAATGTGAACAATAACACCGAAAATCAGTCAAATGTTCACAAAACTTTAAACCTCGATAACTCCGTGGAAAAAATAAAACTCTAAAAATCTTTTCAGTTATATGTTCTACGCTGGACGGGCTTTCTAATGATACCACTCACAACGTTCTTCGCTCGACCAAAATTGACTGAACAAAAAAAGCTACTTGGGTATATAGTTCTCCCCCCCCCCCCCCCCCCCCACTAAAGTGGATCGTAATAAAAAAAATTAGGAAGAATTTCAAAAACTTATTAGTCAAGGCAACATAGGAAGCAGGTCATCTGAATCGCGGTCGATTTTTGTCCAGGTCAATAAAAACATGGCTAATGGATAATTCTACTGACTCGTTTAATTAAATGGCTTCAAAAATTTTGATGCTAAAGTTTGAGCTCGAGCGATAGAAAATTCGAAAGATCTTCTGCAATCGATAAAGTTTTTAGAGAGGTTTACAATCATATCAATGTTTCGTACTATCTGCAAAATTTATTGTCCGGCTACTTGTTAGGCACAAGTAAGTTAAGCATAAACCAACAGTTTGAGCTTCAGTATTTCTAGTGATTTTTTTTCTGTTATGCTTGTCCAATTGATCGTTTTTTCGTAAGATGACTAGTTATAGTTTTGATTTGTTTGCTGTACTTAGGATCGGCGCCTTAAATAGCTGGTAAGACTTTGCAGAAATCAAATTTAGTGATTTGAAAAGTTAAAACCTATATTTTTCAACTTGTTTCAGCGATGTTTGTTAGCATCATTTTCAACAGCTGATTGATGTATTTGTTGTAGTAACAGACAAATATGTTTTCATAAATTCTCTCTCACCGAGGCCACGTGAAAATGCTTCATTGAGTCGTCTCCTTCAGAGCTTTCAGAGCCAGAGCACGAGGTTTGAAAACGCATTATTATTTTTTGTTAATAGCCGCCCCCACTTTGGTATTTTTTGTTGTCCTGTTCTAAGTGTTGTTAATGACTGGTCTCATTGGCTCTTCAATGAGGCGTAATAGAAACTATTTAAAATTTTCGGTTGATATGTAAAACCTTTAACTACTTTTTCACGATTTGTTTTTGATAAATTTTTGATTTTTAGTCTAAACCAGTTTTGTAGTTCTTTTTGTCTTTTCACTTAGTCGTTTTAGTGGCAGGTCCCACTGACTCTCTAATAAGGCACAATTGAAGCTGTTTTATGCTTTCAATTAACATCTAACTTTTTTTAACAACTTCGACACTACTTATTTCCAAAAAACATCTGTGGCCTTTTAGGTTTTCCAGTATTTGTAATTTTGTTGTCCATCTTAGCCTCCTTAATTAAAAGCCTCCTTGACTCTCTAGCGAGTAGTAGCTAATTCTCTTTAAAATTTCTGATCTGTAACAGTTATACTGACCTTGACAAACAATTTTTTTTAATAGCAGTGATTTGTTTTGCATCAAATTTGTTGTCTTGCTCCTTAGTCTTATTTTTTACAGGTGTCATATGTTTTCTGAGTTACGCAATACGAAACCTATCTGTTAATGGTTTAGGCTATTAGTTAATTGTTTTGTTTCACTTGAAACTATTTGTTTTAAAAAAATAGCAATTATTTTTTTGAGTTTAGACCGTTCTTGTTAATATAGTTGGTTTCTATTAACTTAATCTCCTTATTGATAGATCTTCTGCATGAGACGAGGTTGAATCTTCTTATTGGTTCCAGGTTGTAGCAACTGCTTTATCTTTGAAATCATTTGTTTGAATAAAATCAGATTTCAAATTTTTATGTTTGCCTGCTTTTGTTGTTAGTTTTGTTACATTATCCCTTGACTTTACCTCAGATTTTTCTATACGCTTTTCAATAAGCGTTTGTATTATGGTCTAAAGGTTGTTTGTTTTGGTAACGTTTTTTAATGAATTTTTTGTCATAATTTTTAAAGAGTTTAGTGCAATTCGAAAGTCTCCGAAGTTGCTATCTGTTGAAGTTTTATTTTGGCTCCAATTTGTATTCTACAAATGAGGGGTTTTTGCCGTCTTGTAAACGTTTACTTGGTAGATGCTTTGTTTTGTGTTGTACTGTTTTGGTATATGCTTAATTAACTTAGGAGTTTGTTTTTCTTAGGAGGTTGACTGATAGCTTTTTAACTTTGTTTAACATTTGCGATCAAAAATTGGTTTCGCGTTGCCTTAGTTCACTGCTTCAAGCTTTTTCCGTGAAATATATTTAATTGTCTGGTTCAGCTGCTGCTGCTGTCATTCTGATCATTTGCTCAGTATCAAAAAACGAAATCTAAAATGGAAACAGTATAAACCCATGATTCCCAATTTTACATGCCCGCTACTTGAATTCTGTTCTTATAGGTCTTAGTGATCATCCCTAATGCTTATTGGTTTTGATACTGGCTCATGTATCCTCGGATTAAGAAAGAGGAATATTTTCAACTTTGAGATGGCATCAAAATAGTTTGCACTGTAAAAATACTTTTCTACAAAGTCTTTTTTTTAATTCCTTGTCTTTCAATCACTGTCGGGGATTTGGGAATCGATGGTGACTGTTTTCTTACAATCTACCGTGTTTGTTTAAAGTGTTTTTCTAAAGTTTTTAGGGTCTGATACTTTTCAGTTTTTTTTCAATGTTTGCTGTGCATTAAAATTATAGCAAATTAAAATAATAGTATTTAGTTTTGTTTTGACTTTCTTCAGAAAGAGAGCTCAGATAGGTAACAAAGAAATATACAAGGTTTATGTTCTGTCAAAAATGTTTTTCATTTTTTGCATTTTTTGAAGTTTTTTAAGCTATGGTAGTTGAATCGTTGCGATTCTGATGATCTGAACCTTATGAAAATGCTGAGGTCCTTAATGAGGCACATTTTGTTATTAATCCCGTACTCCGGCAAAGTAATATCTGGAAGTTTTTTGTTTCCATATAGACCTTTTAAAATTTTGATGCACAGTCTGAATAACTGTAGTTTGAGACCCCTAGTTTTATCTGCTGTTGATTTTCTTCAAAATATGTTTTCGGTTTTGAGTAACATTCAAGTTCGCTTCCATAAAAAAAACGTGCTGAACGTGTTATGTTTAGATCGGTGTGCTTTTCATAGTTCTGATTAAGTCCCATCAAGCAGGGCTAACTTTGCTCCTCTTCATCTGAAGGTAAAGCACTGATTTCAAGCACTATTTCTAAATTTTCAAGCTGTTGTGGACCTAGTTGGGCAGTAAATTTTTGCATTTTTGAAGGTGTTCACGTGCATTGCTGTTGAGTATAAACGTTACATGCATTTTTTGTGAGCTCTTGGTTTTTATTAAACCAAAATGTGTGCAAATACGGCTGACTTGATTAACTTCCTTAATTTTTCCTTAGTTTTCGAATGCAAGATTTTGTCTACTTCTTCAGCACTACACTCAATTAATTAACTCCGTTTTGGTAAATGAAATGCACATATTAGATTACAAGTAATTATAGAATTTTGATGAATCATAGCATCAGTGTTTCTACAACTTTCGTTCCAAGGCAAGATCATAAAATGTGCATCATTGCCGGCCCATCATTGCCGTCTCATGAAATACTATATTGAAATCTATAAGTTTTATGGTATACATTTTTCAATATATTTGGGTTGTGAGCTTTTAACGAATTCTGTGCTTCTTATTAAACTACAAACATGAAATTATGCAGAATTCTTGGTTTAAGAATTTTCCTAGACGCATTCAGTTTTGCTTATAGGAAGATTTTCCTAAAATTACGTCTTTATTTGCTTCATTTCGTTCAAGTAAAACTAAAACTGTTTCCATTAGCCTGTCTTATATGGCTTATAATGCAGCATTTTAAACGAAGCTCTTTCTCTTAACAACTGAGCTATCGCAATAATTGTCCAATTCGAGCCTGAATGCTTTCAGCAATTAAAAATTGAGCGTTTTGTAATTTTCTAATAATCTCCTGAGCTCAAGACAGCCTATTCAAATACGTCATTCTGTTTTTCAGTACCTCTTTCTAATTCCCAAAAGGTTCCAAACAATGAGCTAAATTGAAGTCACGCGAAGCTTTTGAATGACAAGCTGAACAAGTTTTTGTACTCTCGACAACAGAGCAATTTCAAGATCCTCAAATTGCTCTGCTAATGACCTTTTCATAGTACTTGGGAAATTCGTCGCTTCAATTTTCTCAAAGCGAGATGAAGAGGAAAGCCAGGGATTAATAATTAATCAAGTTTTGATCATTTCTGTTTATTTTTCCGGCGCCTCTTTCAATCATTTTAAATGCGTTGGTATGATAAGATCTTTTTGAATTCACTTCTTTAAAAGCAAAGCTTTTTCAGACCGTCTTAAACATTCTTATTGAACGTCTGAAAGCTTTTTATTATTTGGTATTTAAGCGCAATTTCTTTCTAAACTGAGAACTCTGATTTCTAATTACAGTTAAGGCCTCGCTAGTTATGAATTATGAATGAAGTGCTATTTTCCCGGTTGGTTTTTTCTGATTGCCTTTTTCAGCGCCATATCTTTCTTTATTTCTGAGCTTATTGCGTGCTGTGAAGATGGGGAATTAATCATGTGAAAAATTGCGAGTAGCAGATAAAAATTGAATAGTGGAAACGTGAATCGAACGTGAAATTGTGTGATGCGTATATGATTAGTGTTTTGTTCCTCTTTTGTTCATGGCCTTCTTAATGCATCTCCATTTTGATGGCATTTCACTGCCACCGGTACATTAACCTTCTTACAATTTGACCGAAAGCTCAAAATACTAAACTCTGAACTTTTTTATTTTCACGCCAGAAATTTCTGTATGAGGTACCAAAATTTGATCCGAAAGACCGAGAAGTTTGGTTAAAAATGTCAAATTTTGTAGAAAAAATGAATGGTAATCTTTCAAACTCAGGTGTAGTTAGTAACCCAACAAGCAATTTAAGATAGACTTTAAGTAATATTCAAAAATCATGAACGTTCATCAACTTTGCACACTTATGTTGTGCTAGTCGAAATTTCGATATTTTGAACGTATTTAAGTGGCATTTTTCCTATGTCCACTTTTGGTGCCAGTTTTGTTTTCCCATAACATACATCCTTACTTCCCAGGCCGTGTGCCACTATTTCCTTCAAAGCCTCGAGGTAATGTTAAAAGGGGAATAATAATGCAGATGATTTTGGGTATTAAATGACTGAAAAATGACGCGGGCGGCAGTTTTAACCGATCATCTGAAATAAACCAATCAATCAATATTGCGAAAGCCGTCGCATAAAATGATGTTTCTTTGCAAATGAGGTAATTGTTGCAGAATAAAACGATTATATTACTTGGAACATTGCTATCCACATATACAGCGCGAATGGCCTTTAGAATAGTACGAAATCTTATAACACTTGACCTAAAAGTGAAGGTTTACCCCAATTACATTACCCTATTTCAGACTCCAAGCGTCATTTAGTAGAACTAAATGGATTTGAATGCCTGAAGATTCTTTCATCGTTACCATTTCTGATTAATTGAGTCCTGAATTGAGAACTGAAAGATCCATGCCGGTGGCATTGCACTCAAACTTGACCTGTAATTTGGGGTAAAACAGGTCAGTGTGCAACCCATTTAACTGTACCAAATGTAGAAATAGATAATTACTTTTGGGAAGGAAGGTAGGCGTTAGATAATGAGTTCATTTGTAATCGCACGGGAAGCTCCCAAGGTTTTTTATTAGCGATTTCTGCTCTCGTAATTTATTTAAAAATTTAAAGTATGGGAATTTCTATTAGGGCGCGCTCTCTTACGGCCTCATGGAGAGTATTGTCACCGTACTTTTTTAATAGCCGGAAAGTCTGTTTGTGGTGTTTCTGTTAATGACAATTTTTTGGCGAGACCGAGAAAAAGGGTGTGAAAAAAATTTTTTCCTAAGAGGGAGAAGGTGATTAAAAGTATCGAATGAAACAAGGATGCTTGGTATTGTGAGTTCGCACATAATGTTCCGACCCCAATTATCCCCAATTTTGGCTTCATTGTCTACCAAATCAGGAAGAGATAGAAAACTTTAAAAAATCTCACATATTGAGCGAAAATAATTGGTGCATGAATTAAAAAATTGCTTCCAGCTCAAATCATTTAGAAAGGTAAACAATGCCACATTAGTGGGCCGATGAGACCTGCCATTATTAATAATACGTCAAAGCAAATAACAAAATCAAATGACAACAACAAACATTTACATCCAAAACTCAATGTATATTTTGTTGAAAAAAAATCACATAACAACAAAGCCAAAATAGGGTCAAATGAAGCGTAAACTCGACAAATTAGTTTGTAATTGACTAGAAAAAACATTCGACCAGTCCTTGATAAGACTCAGTAACATCTAGACAAAAATGAACAAAAACGTCAAAGTCAACTAAAATACGTTTGTTTTTTTTTTTAAAACATATAATTTCAAAGAATCAAAACTATTAGATATCAATTAGGAAATTGATTTATGCTGATTCATTCCTCAATATTAAGACATTGAGACCTGCCATTATCCAGAATATATCTCTGCAAAAACAAACGAAAAATTTAGACGAGAAACACAAAAATTTCATAAAATTTTGCAAGAAAACGATGTCCAAGCCTTTAAACCCATATTGTTTTCCGTATAGAATAATATACAATCAATTGAGCGTTCATTGGACACCAATAGTGAGATTTGTGACCTCTGGAAAATGAGACTAGGTAACAAGTATTATAAAAGAACAAAAAGGGAAAAGTTAAAATATACATTCTTTTTTTGGAAAATAATTGAGTTCAGACATAAAAAACATTGGCTATGAACTAAAGTCATTAGATAATTTCTTTTGTTTCTCCATAGAACGCCGATGAGATGTGTCCTTGTTCGGTTTATGTCACAATTCTACCAAAAGAACGATAAATAGACAAATTAGATTTAAGTTTTGCGAAAAGCCGGTGTCGATGCCGTTAAAACAATATGTAATGCACTAAAAACCGCAAACAGGTTTTACTTTGTGCTTTTGGTCAACATCATTACTAAATTGTGCCATCATTACTAAATTGTGTCAACACCAATAATTTCATATGAGATTTTTAATAATGAGACTAGGTAACCAGACAAAAAGCTACAGCAAAAGAAAATTGAAAAAAATACGTCTCTATTTTTATTAAAAGCATTAAATTTCAAGCTCATGAAAATTTTCAGCTATCAACTGAAATCATTAGATCGGCTATTTTGTTCATCCATCGAAAGCCCCAGAAATCATAATACAAGTATAGAAAGAACGATAATTAAAGACAAAAATTATATACCGGCATCGAAGCCGTTAAAACTATAAGCAATGAACTAAAAACATTCGATATGTTCAGTTATGCTTTTCTTCGATTCTTTGACACCAAACATTCGATATACAACCTGCATTTAATTAGAATAAGTAATACGTGGACAAAGAACTACATCTAAGTGCAAATATAAAATTACGTCTTCAAAATTTTTTTATTTCAAAGTCATGAAAAATTTTAGTTATCACCTAAAGCCAGTAAATTGGATCCTGTGTTCATCTATAGGAAGCCGCTAAGACTTGAAACTGTCCCGAATTGGTTTTACGACTACGAAAAGAACGACGAATGAAGACAAAACAAAAAATTTCAATGAATTCGCCTATAAGACGGTGTCGAAGCAGTTATAACCATAATTTATTCACCAAAGAAAACGCACGTGTTTAATTGTTCCTGCTTTTGAATCCCAAAAATGTGATATATGACCTGTGAATAATATGACAAGACGAGAAATTTAACCTCAAAGACGGAAAAAAAACAAAAATCAAAAAAAAATTTTTTGAAGTTCTTTGTATCAAAGCAAAGAAACCAATACTTAAAACTTCCACAAAAGTTAATATTCTGCCATTAGGAAGATGATGCGACCTGTCATAATTAGTCTGAAGCTACAAGTTGACCAAAAAAAGAGAAAAAGTTCGCAAAGTTCTTTAATCTAATGTTTCTTTTGAAAATATGTATTTTTAAATGTCAAAATGACCATAAGCTTTCGAATAGAAAAAAAACTGATTATAATCCTATTTTTTGAGCTTTAAGAAACAACGGTTCGACCAAAACTAGTCTTGCTATTGACGTTCGACCATTAGGACTGCTTTATTTATTCGAATTTTTTGGATATGAATAATTTGTCCTAAAAAGTCAATTTATCAAAAATACATGATGCCTTTTGTTTAATTATCAAGGTAATTTAGCAAAAAACCGGTGAAATTTTAATTCAAGAATTTCTTAAGTGATGCACAATTAAAACTAGGCTTTTCCGGGATGAAGAAAATTGTGTCAGCAGTTTTATGGTGTGTTAATCCGTCATATTTAAACAAAGTGGACTAAAGAAGCTTATTTCGTTTCATTTTTAATGAGAAAAGGCTAAATTTTGAGAAGAATTAGCAGCAATTTTGGCCAAAAATTTTCATCAAACAGTTCAACAACACTCTTCTATTTTTAGAGTTAAAAGCAACAACACCATATTTTACAAATCTGACATATTTTTGGCAAAATTCGCAAAAAAAATGCGTAAAAATACGGAAAATGTGAACAATATCAACGAAAATTATTCAAATGTTCAAACTTCGATCAAACCTCAATAACTCGGTGGAAAAAATGCGAAATTAAAAAATATTTTTTTAGTTATGTATTCTACGCTGGACGGGCTTTCTAATGATACCACTCTCAACTCTCTACGATGAATTTATCGATCGGCCAAAATTGACTGAACAAAAAAACCCATTGGAGTATATCGTTCCTTCCCGGAACAAGTACTGTTGTAAAAGTTTACTCAAAATGTTTAATTTAATTGATTACTTCGTCTTGTTGTGCAGCTGATGAATATTCTATGCTGTTCCCTTTTCGGTTCATTGATCGCTTTTTGAATGTCTTTCGGGTCATTCAAGAATCTTCCGACTATTGTTTTGTTCTGCAACTCATTTTTTTTCTTTTTCATTTTTTATCTTTGGTAAACAGGATTGATTGTTCTATTCTCGTAGAGAAGAAGTCATTAGTTAGAGTTGTTTCCTGCGATTTTCCGGCTGTTCAGAGAGGTTATTTAGGAGCGGTTTGTTGGCGATGCAACTCCTCGTTCGGTTATGCGAAAAAAATAAGCGCATCATTGTCAGGCCTAAATCTGAAGCCTTTCATCTAACTGTTCCTATGAGTAACAATCTTCAGAGAAACGTAGTTTTAGAGGTTAATCTATTTATTAGTATTCATTTTGCAATCATGAGAAAATATATTCAAATTCAGACAAAGGCACGGAATAATTTATTCATTTTTTTCTCTTTTCAGACCTAGAAATTGAGTTAAAACATTCCTGTGGCGCTTTTTCGTCAGCATAATCCCAGCTTTGAGTATTTAAAGAAAGATTATCTTATCAACATGCTGGTGTTGTGGTTTGGGGGTAAGGATTCTTTTTACAAAGCTGACTCCAATTTAGCTCATCTCATTAACGACAGTCCGCCCCTTTTCCACCGATCTGTTCCAACCCTCTTTCCCTGATCAATGCCGTTTCTCCCTAATTTAGGCGAAGTCCCGCTGGTGCGCGCTTTTGTATTGCGAAATCTTTGTTTTCCAGCCCCTATTGTGATCGTCCCACGCATGTTGAGATAAACGGAGACACGCACTTTGACGCGTTTCTCTGATTAGAAAAATGAACAAATGAAAGTCAATTTAGTTTGACGTCAAACATTTTGTGATAAATTATTCCTTAGCATTTATTGCGTAGGTTGTGCTAAATAATGCATATACTGAGGCATTGCTGGAAACTAATTGAGACAGTTTTCTTGTCGTAATATCGTTTACACTTTTTGTAATAAATTATGAATTAGTTATAAATGACGTATCGTCATAGATTAATGCATCCGGCTTTACTTTACTTAGACTGAGAGTTTTACCTGGGCATAAATGTTTTGCAGACTTTGCAAATAAAAGTGGAACAAAAAGAGAGGAGAAAAAGTAGATTTGTATGCCTTTAAATAATAAATGACATTTTGAAGTGCGTATAACTTGAGAATAAATAAATCAAAACATTTGAGTCTGTTCTATTTGTCTTAGTTCTGCTTTTACATGTTGATTTAAGTAGACTAAAGTAATAACATGATTAGCATTTATAACTGAACTGTAACGTCTGATTTTAATATTTAATGGTGTTTTTGTGTTTTAGAAACTGTTGAAGTACCTATGCATTCAAATAGGAGATACACCAAGCAGCCAAATGTTAGTATCGTAGTCTATATCTAGTCTCAACTCACTGTTAAATATTTATTCTTTAATACATGGCGCATGATAGCATGTTTTAAATTTTGTTGTCCAGTTTTCTTTCAAAAGAAATGTTTTTAAAAAAATTATGAACCATGATGACGAGGCATTTAGTGTTAAAGTTAACTAATAATATTTGTTCTGACCTTACCGAGTCACATGCGTATTATGGTGTCTTTTGTCCAGCCAGCTCTGGAGATCAGAGGGTTCGAAAATCTGTGTATTTATTTTTTGAAATCATTCAACCGTTCAAGAAAATGCACTGCTTTAATGATGTCATAGATTTAAAATTTTTAAATTTTTCTGGGCTAGAGGTTTTTGGCATTCGTTTAACTCTCAAATTCATAACACCCGATGATTTTATTAGCTTGTGTTTCTGGAAAGTTGGCTCAGAGTTCTTAATTTATTATCAATTTTTAATTTTGTTTGCATCCTTGATTGGAATTTTTGTGCCATCAATTCCTTTGGGAAGGGCTTTTTTAGTTTTAAATTTTAATTTTTGACGTAGTGGGTTTTCCAAATAAAACTGTACCTAAAGTGATTTGGTTTTCGCCGTTTTTTTGGCATTGTCTATCAACTTTTTTAGGGGTTGAAAATTGAATATTCATGATTGGACTGAATTTTTGGGTTTCAGTTGAGAGTTAATTTAAATTTGGAAATAAATTTTTGACAGTTTTGCAATAAATTGCAATTAGCTAGGATTATCATTTTTTTCAAAGTTCTCTTTTTGTGATTTTTGTATTTTGTTCTTTAAATATGAGAGTTCATTAAGAGTTAAATATGAGAGTTAAATATTTGTTCATTAAAGTTTGCTATATGAGAAAAAAGTTTGAGAGATCTAAAGATCTCTTAGTAAAATCTGACATTTTGCCTGCAGAACTTTTAATAAGCCACATGAGTGTTTCAAAACTTAGGAATGATATTTCATTATTGAAAAAACACGGCACTGAGAGTTTTTGTCTAAGTGGTAATGTCTTAGTAAGAAAAAACAACAGAACTGAACAGCTAATTCTCTTAAGGTCGAGCAGTCGATCAATACAAAAAAGAAGCATCCAAAAGTGGAATAAACTCCCGCGTGATGTCCGGACTATCAGATCAAAATCAAAGTTTAAACGCATGTTGAAACAGCATCTGCTCCAACGATTCAAACTTGTACTGTTGGAAAGGAACGTTGGTGGCTTCAAAAGTTATTTTTACCTTTAGAAAACGGAACCACTAATTTTGATTTTTAACATTGTACTGATTTTGTTTATATAATTTATATAACTTTATATAACTTGTAATATTTAACCCCTGGGTTATATTTTCAATTTACTCGTTTAAAAAAAATTGTTTAGTTTCTCAGTGGTGCCTCTCGCAAAAAGTTTTTTTTATCTCTTTCGCCAAAACAATGAATTAGATTAGTCTTGTCTGCTTTTTGCCTCTGTCAGTTGATGAAGAGTTTTTATTAAAGGTGTCAGCGTTCTGTGCTACGGCTAGTTGTCACTATTAATTCCATTACAATTATAATTACAGTCATCTAGATTTTGAAATCAGGTAAGTGAATTTGCGGGTTTTGCTGGCGGGTTGATTTTTTTTTTTTGGTTTCATATTTTCAGTTTATTGTTTTGCCGCATAATTTTTGCTCGGTTTTGTGATAAGTTTTGGGGAATTGAGGACGAGTCGAGTCGTTTTTGGTAGATGTTTAGTTGCCGTTTTTCTTTGTTCCAATTGTAATGCTGAAAATTAAACAATAATTTTAACATTTACGCGCTCGGTTTTTATTTTCAGCATTGCCTGTTTAAATCAATGCAAGTCGGAAACTGTGGTGTTTTTTGTAGTTCTTCCAAATGAATTTGAAATATATGTATATTATATATATATATATATATATATATATATATATATATGACTGCTTTTTGGATTTGACTGCTGTTACTTATTTATGATTGTTAAGCAAACGGAATTTTTAAAATCAAATGCTAGCCTATTTTTGCCTTTTTAATGTTTTTTGGGCTATTAATTCGTATTTGTTTAATCTAGTGATATTCTATACGAAGAGGTAACTTAAGATTGGACAGTCATCATTGGAATAATTTTTACCGTTTTGTTTTTTTTCTGTTTTTTTCTTGTTAACTTTTTTTACAGCTGCGAAGCTGTAAGCTGAGCGTAGCTATATTGCGGTGCTCTTGTTTTTTTTTGTTTCGTCGTCTGACGCTTTATTTTCGTTTTACATTTTCTAGAACATTCTGTCTCGTCACTGCTTAAATGGCTTTTTCGCGCTTGATTTCACGCTTTCTGTGTGACCTAAATTGCGGTTATTCAGAAACAGAATCTGTTCCTAAAACAAAGTTGATTGTAAGAAAACAGATTGTATGGTCCGACAGCCGAGTGGTTAAGGCGACTGGCTGTTAATCCGGAGATCGCCGGTTCGAGACGCGACAGGGAAACTTTTTTTGCACCCAAAAACAACCTTTGAAATAAACTTGTAAGTTTTATAGGCGGCGGCGATAACTATTATCAACTCACTTCTGTATCTTTTTCCATCTGTATTTTACGGCACGCAAGTCTATTTCGCAGCTATTCCGGCAATCTGCCGGCTATGTTAGTTGTGATTCAGTTGTGTCTCTGGTATTGGGTAGGCCACTGATCCAGCGTAAGCATTTTTAATTTCCGTTATAAGAAAAGTTGTTGAAGTATCATTTTACTTTTCTATGGAATTTTGTAAATAAAAAATTTGAATTTTTCTTCAACTTTTGTTCGATTTTCTATTCGGATATCATCCGCTTATGTTGCTTTTTTTTATTTGTAATCGTTTATAGAATGAAAACTATCTGTATTGCAAGTTTTCGCAGATAATTGTTTCACAGTCGGAACGTGTGAGGAATTTTTCATCAGATATTTTATCAGTTTTTGTTGTCAGGTTTTGGCTTTTGTCATGTTTTTACTTTAATTGTTTCAAAGTGGATTGCATAATTAAGCCGTTGTTTCATTGTGCCTAGTTAGTAGTTCCCTCTGGTCTAAGTTGATATAGACTTCGAGTCGCTTCCGGAGTCTCCAGGCTATTGTTTTATTTCGTAAGATGCTTTCGCAATGTTTTTCATGACAACGTATTTCAAAGTTCTTAAAGGTTTTTTGCAGTCCCTAATGCCTTTAAATGTCTGTTTTTGCCATCTGTTTTTGAAATGCAAACAAACATTCAAAATGATAGTGATTTTTACATTTTTCTAGTTCTCAAAAATTTTTGTCGTTCGTTGAGTTTTTTCGATCTTTAGGATTCTTGAGACAAATAATTGGTTTTTGCAGCTTTAATACCACCAATTCTGGGAAATTCCAGAGAATTTTGCAGTTTTTTTCATTTTTTGAAAATGCGTTTCATTCATCTTGTTGTTTGTGCTTTACGGGCCAATAAACCTTTTTAAGAGCTTGTGCGTGGTGCAATCGGTATGTGTAGACAGATAAAATTTGACTTTCAGAATTTTAGCTCTAAGAATTCTAGCAATGCCAGTGTTTTTATTTGCTCTCGAACGAAGTCTGAAGCAATTTTTTTAAATTTATTGGTCTTTTTTATTCATAATTCTCGATTGTCCGTTGTTTTGTTTTTGTTCCTGAACATTCTGTGACTGATCAAGTGACTTTTTCCGCATTCACATCTTCATTTTAAGTGATTTCAATTGCTTTCATTTTAAAATCTAATTTGCTTATATAAAAGTGATTGTTAGCTGTTGGATATCAAAGTTAGCCGTTGAATCTTTTTGCTTAAGGCGTCTGACTGCTATCCTGGAGGTCGCAGGTTTGAAACCCTATGAGGTCCGAGTTTTTGCACCCAAAAAAGTTCCAAGCTTCATCCTTAAATTAATCTGCGCTGATCAGTTTATGTTTAATTGCTCGTAGAAGTTTGGAGCAATTATACTAGTCCTGTCGGTCTTTTATGAGATTTTCGCTTGACCGATTTTTCGTCTGAAGCTTTTGACTTCTCGTCCTCAAAAAAAGGTTAAGCAGGTAGCGCCCAGCGCGCATTAAGTTCTTTTAGAGCCTTTCAGCTCTGTTTCAGCTCAAAATATTTTGAAGACTTTTACTTATGGTGTGAAGGGCGGCTCTTAGAGGTTGAAGACACGCCCACTGTTGACCCCCCCCCCCCAATTGTCCTCACCGCCCCCACCGCGCTGTTGCCCCCGCCCCACTTTTGCCCCACCCCCTCCCCATCAGCCCCTCGGCGCACCCCACCCCCCCCCCCCCCCCCTGTGGCTACTGACGAACCAACCCATCGCTAGAAACATGCAATTCTATAGTAATTTTTACAGTTTTTTTCAAGCTTTCTGAAAATTTTTGTCATTCTTTGAGTTCTTTCAGACTTATGTGTCAAGGAACCTCCTCTAGGTTTTAATAAAAGTTTACTGCATAGTTTCTAGTGGTAGTGGAATAGTTTCAATATTTTAACATCACGATTTTTAGGATTTTTTTTGGCAAAACGTGCAATTTTTATCGATTTTTTTACATTTAATTTTCATTATTCACGTTTTACCAGACACAGGGGCCAGAAAGCGTCCTTAAGGGTTTGATAATAATTTACTGAAAAAAAATTTTGCCATGGAATAGCTTTCAGTTTTTTAATATGACAAATTTAAGCAGTTTTTTGTTAAATTTTGCTTTTTTCATGTTTTTTGAAAATTTTGTCGTTTTTCAGGTTTCTCCAGCCTCAAGAGCCGAGGAACCTCCTCTATGGTTTTACAATAGGGTACTGTATAGTTTATAAATGTAATGGAATGTTTTTCAAGATTTCAACCCCACGAATTTTAGCGACTTTTTTTTAATAAAACTTGCAATTTTTTGTCAATTTTTTTTGACATTTATTGCCGCTATTCAGCATTATCAGTTGTTTGGTTTTTCCTTTAGGGTTTGACAATCAGTTACTAGAGAGTGTTTTTTGGCCATGGATTAGTTTTCAACTCTCTAATATCACAAATTTTATCGATTTTTTGAAAAATTTTTGTCATTTTTTAGATTTCTTCAGTCTCAAGAGCCCCATAAACTCATCTACGGTTTGTTTTTTGGTTACTGCATAGCTTCTAGATGTAATGAAATGTTTTTCAAGATTTTAATATCAGAAATTTTTAAAAAAATATTTGCAATTTTTTCAAGTTTTTTTTAATCTTTTTGAATTTATCAGTTTTTCCTCCAAGGTTTGATGATAAGCTGTCGCGTGGTTTCTAGAGTTAATGGAATGGTTATCAATATTTAAATGACTCCAGCTCTGACAATTTTCTCATAAAATTAATTTTTTTTTCAAATTTTTGGAAAATTTTTATCATTTTCCAAGTTTATGGATCTTTGAGCCAGTGAAACTATTTAAAGCTTGAAATAGGGGTACTGGATTTTCTCTTGAGACAATGAATTCGTTTTGAAAATTTTAATATCTTGAATTTTAGCAAGATTTTGTTAGAATTTTCGATTGTTTTCATAATATTTGAATATTTTTTGTTCTTTTCTGAGTTTAACGATCATTACTGGTCAACGAAGCTTTTCAAGTCTTGCAGACGGGTTACTTGATATAACTCCATAGACAAAAAATAGTTCTGAACTTTTTCACTGGAAGCTTTGCTTTCAAATTTTGCAATATTTTGCAAATTTTTAAAATATCAGTACTTTGTTTGATTTCTTTACTAACAAGGCGAGAAAACGAAAAGTTGCAGAGTCGACTCAAGCTTAAGCTATTCTCACTAAACCGTGGCTAGCTACTGTTGAAGCCAACCGCTCGCCCGTCGTTTGAGAGCAATTCGCCCGACGTTAGTCGGTTATGTTTGTTTCTGCAAGTTTGAGATATTGTTTGGCTGGTATTGTTCAAATGGTCTGCTGGTCATGAACATTGGTTTTTAGTTTTTCAGCCAGTTCCTTGGATTGTATTTCGGAACTTGTCTTTTTTTGTTATGTTTGCTTTGGGGGTGTAATTAAGTAATTTTGATTGTAATGTCAAATTTCCAATCCGAACATTAGTTTGTCTGCATTCTTCCATAATATTCTAGAACTGTAATTCCCTTTCTAATTGGCTTGAAGGATTACTTCCAGATTAAATTGATTTGGTTTCAAAGACTTCAACATAAAAATTTGTCTTAGAATAAATGTTTGTTTGTTTTCGTAATTTTCGAAAATCAGACGATGCTCAATAATTTTTGTTTTATTTGGTTATTTTGCATTATAGCATCCCGAGCTTAGTGCTTAGTGTTCATGCAACGCATCGACCGCTCTCCCCCGAAGGTTGTTTTAAAAATTTTTTTATTTGTTTTTATTTTAGTCAAAATCACTTCCCAGAAGCCATTGATTTCATTCATCACGCCCGACTGACTGGCTCCGGAGTCCTCGTGCACTGGTAAGTGTGAACAAATTTATCAACATAAATGTTGTTTTGTATTCATTCGGTCGTACTCGCCATGGTTCTCTCAACCAAAAGATACGAAAAGCAACTACCATGAATCTATTCATGTTATGAGAATATTTGACAGTCTAGAGGTTGCTGTATTGATCTATAAATATGCACATAGCACTACTTTGAAAAGGCTCATTCATTACTGATTGTTTTTTACTTGAAAACAGTTTTTTCGATTGATAAAGGGCAAGCATATCACAGCAGCGTTGTTGCATCTTTAACAAATGGCGCAACTGCACCGACCCTTTTCCCGGCCGGGTGGAATTTGTCACCTATTATTGATATTCTAACAACATTACAATAGTATATTTTAATTGTAGTGTTCCTCTCCACCTCTTATTGGGATACACGAATTCTAATTAATACAAAATGCAATTAAAATTTGTTTAAGTATTCTTATCAAATTAATTTGTTCAAAGCTAGATTGAAGGAAACAGATAGGAAAAACCTATTGTCGAGTTCCAGTGGTCCTCATCCGTACACCGGATGTTATGCTCAAAAAATCACTAGCAAGTGGTGACGTTAGTTTTATTCCGTCTGCATGGTTGCAGTTCATGCTGCATGTTCTGTCAATCTATTTGTCACGTCACATTGTTGTTAATTCTATTTTTTACACGTCATTGTTTTGAAGCCTCATAGGGTGAATACAGTTCACTAAAGGCTGCTAAAAAGGTGTTCAAAAGGGGCTTATTATAAATGATTTGTTTCGACTGATTGAATTACACAAAGACTTGCTTTATTGTGTGCGGGGTGCATAATTTTTCAATGTTGCCCTTTAATGGCAAAGAACCAAAACATCAGGTTAAAAAAAACAGACAAAGTAATTGAGAACTAATCATACATTTGAAATTCAAGCAATAATTTTTTCAAGTGAATGAATGGAACATGACTTCGCAAATGTAATCAAATTGAACAGGGACTGAAATTAATTAAGCGTAAGATCATGCATTTATTTTCAAACAGGTCGATATAAACAGTCATGGAAGCGTACAACCTTGTATATCGGTGCCTGTGACTCCTTACTGGTCTTAATCTTTCCGCGATTTCTTCTATCTATAGAAGTTTTTTAGCAACGTTGCGGAAAAAGTGGGCTTTGTCTAAAATTTATTGGTTCTACTATCTTGCAAAAAACCAGCCGATTGGATTTTTAATGCCAAATTTTGAATAATTCCGTTGTTTATCTCTTCAAAACGAAAGTCTGCTACCAATTTCTTACAGACTGGCGGAACTGATTTCTTCAACAAACTGGACGAAAACACAAAAACCTCCCTTTTTGAATATTTCTGGCATTAGTTCCTTTAATATTGAACTTAGACTAACAGTTTAATAAAAATTAAGGTGATATAATTGGTCCGTGATCGCTAAGGGAGAGGTTTATAATGAAATTTTCAGATAATACTGAATTAAAAACGCAAAGTGCACACGTTTTTGGAGAAAATACTTAAATGTAAGTATCTCTTGTATCCTTAGGCTACAAAACAAACAAAACAAAATAAAGTGCGACGGGGTGCCATAACCGGGATAGGTTTTGATTCGAAAATTGTAAATTACTTTTAATAACGAAACTGATTATTGTTTTCCAAAAGTTTGTTACTGTTAATGACCGTACGGGCATGAGAAGGTATGACTAGAACTCTGAGGGTAAGAACAGAGTTCTTATTTTTGTTTTGAAAAATTACATTTGAATCCAACATAAGCACTAAGTTGGAACAACTTTCCAAAAACCCAAGAATTACAGAAACTTCAACTAAAAGGCTTTTATCATGAGTTCATGTGTTCCAGCAGTTTGCCTCTACAATTCACTTTTCACACATTCAAAGTTAAACGAATGATCCAAGGAGTCATGATCCAAGGAATTGCTACAATTTTTTTGCGAGGAAATAATTATTTCGTTTGCAAAAAAACATTACAGACCTAAAAATTTTTTAATAGAGTAGTTTTGGTGGCTAAAGACAGAATCATAGTGGGTAAGCTCAATGCGTGGAGATATTGAACAAAATGGGGCTCGAGTTCTCGTGAACGATTGTTTTTGGTTTTTCAGCTGCAAAGCTTTCAGCTGAGCTAGGTATATTGATGCTTTTTTTTAGTTTTGACGCCTCGAAGAGGAGAACTAGTGAACTTTGCTTTTTTGTTGTTGGAGTGTCAGTGAAACCTGAAAAAGTCAATACCAAAGAGTAAAAGCAAAAAGAAATACAGAGAGTGGTTTTTATTAACGAGAAAAGTAGGTGTAAAAAAATTTGATGGCCGAGCAATTTTTTTGACGTGCGGCATTTTGCAGCAGCTTTTTTTTAGTTTTAACTCTTGCTCTGATGCTCTTCTTTACTCTAGCAGGAGGGAGCAGAGAGGGAGAGTGTGTTCAGCTCAAGGGCGTAGATGTCACTCAAAAAGTCAAAACGATCCAGCACAATTTTTGCATTGAAAAGGCCAGCATGTTTACAATAATCGTTTCAAACTTTGTTCTAGAGCAATTAAAAATTTCAAAGGTTCAACAAATAATCTCGAAAACATTAAGATTTTTTACAATTATCCCATATCCTTAAACGTATTTCATTGTCCCCGAATGGAGACCAGATGATTTCTATCATTAATAAAACTAAGATTCCGAACAACAATAATAATTCAAAAAAGGGAAATCTGAAAAATTGCTTATAATTTCTGATAACAAAGAATGTTAAATTCATGAAACAGAGTAAGATATGAAGAATCGACGCAATAATCTCAAATATTATCCATACGAGCGCCATTCAATGATGAGACTAAAAGACAGAACAACTGGCAAAACTACAAAAATGGGCAAAATGGAAAAAATCATCAGTATTCTTCGAGATCAAACTGTGTCGAAGTCGTGAAAAGAATTACATCTGAAGTGAAATCATAAACTGCTCCAAATATGACTAGTAAAGGATTCATTGAGAGCTTCAAAAATAGAACAGTGAAAAAAATAAAAAGATCTGTAAAAGAAGGGAAAATCTTAATAATCGCTAATATTTTTTACAAAGTGGTGTCGAGGTCAATACAAAGAGAGACTTGAGGCTCTTGTGGCGAAACCCCTCAAAGAACAGGACTCCAGATTGTCTTGGAACCGATGCTCTACTTTACTCTGGTATCAGAGAGCAGGGAGGGAGAGTGTGTTCAGCTGCTGACACTTACGGATAAGAGAAATCTAGGCACGCTAAGCGGAAAACTCGAGGGCGTAGATGTCACTCAAAAAGTCAAAACAATCCAGCACAATTTTGTTGTAAAAAAGGCCACCCCGTCTACAATAATTATGTCAAACTTTGTTCTAGAGCAATTGAAAATTTTAAAGATTTCAACAATTGATCTCGAAAACTTTAAAATTATTAACAATTATCTCAAATCCTTAAATGTATTTAATTGTGCCCGAATGGAGAGCAGATGATTTCTATCATTAATAAAACTAAGATACCGAACAACAACAATAATTCAAAAAAGGAAAATCTGAAAAATTGATTATATTTTCTGATAACAAAGAATGTTAAATTCATGAAACAGAGTAAGATATGAAGAATCGACGCAATAATCTCAAATATTATCCATACGAGCGCCATTCAATGATGTGACTAAAAGACAGAACAACTGGCAAAACTACAAAAATGGGCAAAATGGAAAAAATCACCAGTATTCTTCGAGATCAAACTGTGTCGAAGTCGTGAAAAGAATTACATCTGAAGTGAAATCATAAACTGCTCCAAATATGACTAGTAAAAGATTCATTGAGAGCTTCAAAAATAGAACAGTGAAAAAAAAATAAAAAGATCTGTAAAAGAAGGGAAAATCTTAATAATCGCTAATCTTTTCACAAAGTGGTGTCGAGGTCAATACAAAGACAGACTTGAGGCTCTTGGGGGCGAAACCCCTCAAACAACAGGACTCCAGATTGTCTTGGAAACGATGCTCTACTTTACTCTGGTATCAGAGAGCAGGGAGGGAGATTGTGTTCAGCTGCTGACACTTACGGATAAGAGAAATCTAGGCACGCTAAGCGGAAAACTCGAGGGCGTAGATGTCACTCAAAAAGTCAAAACACACCAGCACAATTTTGTTGTAAAAAAGGCCCCCCCTTCTACAATAATTATGTCAAACTTTGTTCTAGAGCAATTGAAAATTTTAAAGATTTCAACAATTGATCTCGAAAACTTTAAAATTATTAACAATTATCTCAAATACTTAAATGTTTTTAATTGTGCACGAATGGAGATTAGATGATCCCTATCATTGATAAAACTAAGATCTCGAACAAGAACGATGGTTCAAAAGGGAAAAATTTGAAGAATTGCTTTTATTTTTTGATAACAAAGAATGTTAAAATCATGAAATAGGGTTACATATGTATAGAATCGAAGCAATACTCTCAAATATTGTTCATAAGAAAGCCATTCATGAGACTAATTGACAGAACAACTGGCAAAACTTCAAAAATGGGCAAATTGGAAAAATTTACCAGTAGTCTTTGAGATCAAATTGTGTCAAAGTTGTGAACATAATTACATATGAATAGAAATCATAAACTGCACCAAATATGACTAGTAAAGGATTCATTGAGAGCTTCAAAAATAGAACATAGTGAGAAAAAAATAAAAAGATCTCTAAAAGAAGGAAAAATCTTAATAATCGCTAATATTTTTTTGAAAAGTGGTGTCGAGGGCATTACAAAGAGAGAGACTTGAGGTTCTTGGTGCGAAACCCCTCAAAGAGCAGGACTCCAGATGGTCTTGGATCTGATGCTCTTCTTTACTCTGGCAGGAGGGAGCAGGGAGTGAGAGTCTTTTCAGCTGAAGGGCGTAGATGTCACTCAAAAAGTCGAAACGATCCAGCACAATTTTTGCATTGAAAAGGCCAGCATGTTTACAATAATCGTTTCAAACTTTGTTCTAGAGCAATTAAAAATTTCAAAGGTTCAACAAATGATCTCAAAAACATTAAGATTATTTACAATTATCCCAAATCCTTAAACGTATTTCATTGTCCCCAAATGGAGAGCAGATGATTTCTATCATTAATAAAACTAAGATACCGAACAACAATAACTCAAAAAAGGAAAAATCTGAAAAATTGCTTATATTTTTTGATAACAAAGAATGTTGAAGTCATGAAACAGAGTAGGATATGAAGAAATCACGCAATAATCTCAAATATTATCCATACGAGCGCAATTCATTAATGAGACTAAAAGACAGAACTACTGGAAAAACTACAAAATTGAGCGAAATGGAAAAAATCAGTAGTATTTTTTAGATCAAGTTGTGTCAAAGTCAAGAAAATAGATACATATGAATGGAAACCTTGAACAGCTCCAAATATGACTATTAAAAGAGTCATTCAGAGCTTCAAAAATTAACCTCCAGATTGCCGGAAAATAGCCGCCGTTGATTCCCATAACCACGATTGTGATTGAAAGAAGAGAAAAAATGGATCAAAAATGATTTTTGTAGGAATACAATTTTTAAAGAGCAAATTATTTTGATATCAATCCGTTGATGAACGGACTCCTGTTTGATAGTTAGACAATACAGAGGCTAGTATCAATACCAATAAGCATTAGAGATGGTAACTAACTAAGACTTATAAGAACCAAGTTCGAGTATCGAGCTTCTCATTTCGTTTTTTACTACTGACTCTGTTCGTTTTGAATTGCTTTGCTGAGCAACTGCTGTCTAAAAACACTTTTAGCAGAATGAGAGAAGAGTGAAACTGGCCTATAGAAGTCAAAAAGATTTCAGGTGTTGAACTATCTGTGAAAGGTAAAGCGAAAAATTTTTATTCGATGAAGTAAGAAAAACATACCAGGACAAGTTCTGACGTACAATTCAAAGAATTTTTATTGACTAAGCAAAAACTTAGGCCTAGACCGGATTATGAGTGAATTGGAAATATCATCTCTAAAAAATCAGATAAAAATGTAAAAAAAAACAGAAAATCAATGTCAAAATTCCGCAGATGAATAAAAAACCATTAGTGAGAAATGGAAATTTGGTTCAAACAAAAAATAGGCCTAGAATGAACTGTGAATGGATTGGTAAAACCATTTTAAAAAAAAATCCGATCCAAGAAAAAAAACGAAAAACTGGTAAAACTCAAAGTGAAATTGCCACATGTGAACAACAAGCTACTAGCGAGAAAGCGAATTTTTGTTCAAACAACGTTATCTCACTCCGCTTCAAAATTAGAGCAAAAAATCACGCCGCAAAACCACTCGTTTTTTTGCTTCAGTTCCTGTTTCGGCGTGACCAAAATCAGTACTCCAATTTGACTTCAAAAATCATGAAAATGTGTGAACAGATCTTTAAAAAAAGACAGCGCCCCAATACAATTCAAATCGTTTGAATTGTAACAAAATATGAGCGCTATAATAGGTGGCTGAGAAGCTGAGGCGGCTATTAATAAAACAAAGTGAGAGAACAATAAAAAGATCTGTAAAATAAGGAACAATAAAAATCGCAAAAAAAATATATTTTTTTGAAAACAAGTAGGGTCGAAGTCATTAAAAAGAGAGAGACTTGAGGCTCTCGGCGCAAAAACCCCAAAAGGCAGGACCCCAGATGGTCTTCGCACCGATGCTCTAGTTTACTCTGGCTTGTAATTTATTCCTCTACAGGTCAGTAGACTAAATACCTGAGGAGGTGATCAACCGTTATATTCCAATTCGAAACAATCGGTTACCTTAAATGCTCAGCAGAGAACCATTGAGACCTGTGAATATTGAGTAGCCTCTAAGGATAATCGTTGTTTAAAAGGAAGTTTTGAGCTGATTTTAGCTGAAAAGTGAAATTTAGTTGGGCTGAGTTCAAGCAGAATTGGCTAAAAATTCTGAAATATTGATAATGATTTCATTTTATGCGATCAAAAATATTGACTTCACATATGCTCGATGATTCTTTAATAAAACATTTTCAACAATATATTTGAAATAATGCGAAGAAAAGGCGGTGAACCCACGAAGAGCTCTAATTTTGTTTACAAGAAGTGTTAAATGACAACGCAATTCTTTTCAGCATGTGTGGAATTTCTCGGAGTACCACTCTTGTAGTGGCTTATTTGATGACGGTAGCCGACATATCATGGCAGGATGCCCTAAGATGTATCAAGTACAACAGATCCTCGGCCAATCCGAACCTTGGGTTCCAGTCGCAACTTCAAAAGTACCAGGAAACCCAACTTACACCGGAGCGAAAGCGTGTCAGAGAAAGGTTCCCCAGATACGACCCCCTCAAAGACCAATTACTGTTAAACAGAAGCCTGAAAGCGTATCAAAAGTATTGCAAAAATATGGATGAGAATATTTTTCCAGTTCCTCCGGCAGGTAAACGGCGTTATTCTTGGGCAGTTGGAAAAGACGGCTCTCAAGTGGAAGGTATGGATGCAAGCCTGTCAACTTTTAAAACTCTTCAAAAAGCAGCTGCGTCTAGTTCTGAAAAACGTAACATATCGGCTTTGTCACTGTCCTCAATAGTTCCGAAATTGAGTGTCAACGATGCAGACCAGCCAAAACAACCTGTGAACCTAGTAACGAGTCAAAACAGGAGTGAAGGTCAAAAATCCCCAGATCAAATGTCAGTGAAATCTTCGGATGTGAGTCGAACATCTCAAGCGTCGTCTTCAAGTTGCAGTCATCCGGAGTCTGAGAATCAAAACTGGGATAGAATCAAAAGAGAGGAAATTGTATCGCAAAGCTCCTCGACCACTTCTGAAATTAGACACGATGACAACCTCAGGACGCACTTTGGTAGTTTATCGTTGAGTCGACCCCCCGTTGATGCACTCTCAGTTCATTCAGACATTCTACCTCTTACTTCCTTTGCATCATCACTGACATCATCACCTTCTACTGGTAGTCAAAGAAACCAAAAATATCAATCAGCTGTCTCCAGATCTCGAAAACAAAGCTCTCCTTTGGATTTTGGTGCTTGTAATTCCCTAGATCTTAGCCCGGGTGAATTCTATCAGCCTTTTACCGAGGAAAACTATCGTAGGTCACTGAAAAGGATTAACTCCGGGGAGTATTACGATGATTCAGGATGGCATTATGTTGGTGGAGGTTCCAGTCGAAACGTGTCCAGACAACACCCAGCTCCTTACAGAAAGTCAATGTCGTATGGAGAATCTTACGAGTACCAAAGAAGGCAATACCAGTTGTCAAAAAACGTCCCACAAGTTCAAGACGAAGATTACGATGCTGAAATTGACGAGCCAGAGGTTCGTCCTAGGTCTAGAACCATGAGATCTGGACACCATTTGGATCTTTACCCGTCTGAGCGATGCTATCCAAGTAGCACCCCAAGTTCACCTCGGTTCAGAACTGATGACGCAATGAGCAGACACAGTCGAGACAAGTATGTATCCGAGGCTTCGTTCCCTTCATCTGCCTTCCGGTATTATGAGCCGACAAATTACACTCGACACGAGAGTGAAGAACGCACTCGACACGAGAGTGAAGAACGCAATGTAGCGCGTGCAATGTATTCGAGACGAGAACGCGATTTCTACCGATCGGGTAGACATGCACATTTGTCACAAGAGGACGACTTTTGTTTGGACAGTAGCACCAGTAGGTCCGTACATTCGTTGTCAAACTCAAGGCATTCTGTAAACTATTAAGTAATCACTATTTATCAATGAGTTTACTCACCTCCAATTTATTTTTGTGTCCATTAAGGTTTTGATAAACGGTTCCCACAGGGCGTGACTTGTTTGAAAGTTAGCTCCTAAAAGAATGGCAATGATACTGGATCACCGTGGAGTGGAATCTTGGTCACCTTGTCAGATTTCTTAGTACAATTGAAAACTGTGTTGTTTCCGTTGATTATTTTGTTAACTTTGAGGAATTTGAGAAAATTCTATTAACGACCAAACTCGGTCTATTTTTTTCAACTGGTTCATTGAGATTTAAAAATTTTTTAGTTAAGATTGAACTTTGAAACACACGCGTGCAAATTTTAAAATGGCAGATCTCTACAGTGCCAAATTCTAGAATGTCATATTTTCCCATAAACGGTGACAGATTTTGAAAAAAAAACTGCTGGGATTTTAAAATTTGCAAAGTTAAAATTTGCATTTCAAGCAAGGTTACTTGACTCTGCTTGCAAAAGTAACTTCGAAATTCTGGCCTATGTCTCAAAACTCTGGCTATGCGGTTCTCAATTAATGCCAGATTTTCTCAATGACTTCATCAAAGTCTTGTAATCTATACATCTGTATGTAGCGCATGCTATATCTAGACCTCTCCGTTATTGGAAGCTAGAAAAGTCAACAAGTTGATAGCATCGTAGTTCATTTATTGTTCATTTGTCGGTTGTCTTGAGTTCATTTCAACTATCCATTAAATTGATTTCCCAAACCACACCCGCGAGTCAAACAGTAGAGAGTAGTCAGGTACATACACCTTCTCGTATAATTCCCTAGTCCTCTCTCCCTTCTTTCTAGAACATTCTGCACAGAAACACTTGTCCTCCGGGTAGACGCAGTCGAACATGTTATCCCACAGTTTGACAAAGAAGCCACAGTGGTAAGGCTTGTTCATGAGCGACTTCGCATGGTGGCAGTAGTGCTGAATTTACAACTAACTGCCTTTAACTTGAAATGGTCAACATCTTAGTGAATTTTTAATATAATATTTTTTATATATGACTTCGTATAATCATCGGTAATCATCATGTTTCAAAACAAAGAAAGAAAAAATTCCTACGCCGTTGACAGCTTCCGGTGTGAACGATTTTTTTGACCTGCCAAAAAATTCTCCATAGTTTCTTCTTGAACTGTTTAATGTTAGGTCTGCAATAAAATTTCAGGTGCGTGTAAACGTTTCGAATCCAATCGTCTGCTAAAAGTTCACGCGATGTGAAATTATTATTGAGTTGTAATTAATCTGACCTGGAAAGACGTGTTGATGTACTTGTTGTGTGCTGAGAGGAATTCAACCTCATAGCCAGAGTGAAGGTACACTCCAAACAGGTAGAAACAGATGGTGTATGTAATGAAGAGAGCGTCAAGGTTCACTGGCATCATCTACATACCAGAAAAAAAGTCAGTTTTTCTCTATCGTCACTGATCCTGCTTTACTGTCAAGAATCCGTGGAACTTATCAAAATGCTTTTGTTGATTTATGTCATAACGGAATTTCATTAATGGCAGTTCAGCTATCAGCAGTTCTGCTGGGAGTAATTTTGCCTGTATTAATAGATCTCTAGCTCGGTCGTATTTCGTACAAAGTAAATGCACTTTTATCTCGCAATCAATCTGCCGGTTGAGACCTCTCAAAGTTGTTTGCTGATAGGCTTGTTTTTAAGAAGTTAAACGAACGGTTATCAGTGCAAGAATTATGTGGCCTTTACTAATATTTTGTATCAGACTTTGGAAAATTTACTTTGACACATCACTGCAGAGTCTAAATCAGTACACAAACTCAAAAAGTTGAAGCATGCATGACTCACCAAGGGTAATGCCAGAACAGGCAAAGATCTGAAGCAAATTAATGGTTATGCTTAAAATTGAGCTTGGACTAAGGAAAGTAGGTTTCTGCTTAGATAAGATCTTACCGCATGAACTGATCAATCCACTCATCCGCGATTACAGCTAAAATATAAACAAATTCCCAGGTCAAAATTAATTTTCTCACCTAGATTGTCAAAACTACACGATTTACAAGGTTTACTGCGATTAATTCTCGTTTATTTGTATTGGACTTAAAAATGCAGATGTAGTTTTTACTTGTTCTCTAATGAAGTCCTCATTGTAGTCGAGTGTCTCCCTTATCCAAAATGTTTGGCTGGATCATTCGGAGCAATTAGGTCGTTGAGATTTTTAAGCAGCTGAACTCTATTGAAGCCACTATTTACCTAATAGCGAGAGAACTTTTTTGCATCAACGTGTTGATTAAAGTAGCGAGCCGAGTCGAGTTGGGGCTCAACAGTCGAAAAGGAGCGCATCAATAATCAATGAAGCGTAACGCGTACTTCTCTAATCGGCACTCCACTCGAGAAAAATTAACGGATGGCCGTTTGAGATGACATTAGGAGCTGGCAAAAAAGAATCTTCAACGTTTTCAAAAACTTCTGGGGGATAAAATTTGAGAATCTCAGTCTATTGTCAGAGCACTATTAGGTAGGTGTAAAAAGTGAATTTAATTCTGCAACCAATGATTTGAATAAAGCAAATATTGTCATTATTGTTTTTTTTCAGAAGTTTGAAAAACTGTGAATGTTGAAATAAACGTAAAAGTTTGAACTCTTTCTGTATTGTAAAACATAACCGACTAACGTCGAGCAATTGCTCTCAAAACGACCCGGGAGCAGTAGTATTAGCCAGCTAAGGCTTAGGGATGCTAGCATTAGGGGGAGTAGAGTGCGGGGCAAGCGTGCAGTGGAGGAGGCTAGGGTTGGTAAGGCTGGACGAGAGGGTGATATAATTCGCGAAGTGAATGAGAGTGGACCGGGGAGTGTTTGGGGAATGAGTGTGCGGGGTGAGGGCGTTGATATGCGGGAGGGGGGGCTGAATGAGTGGGTCAAACTTTTAAAATTAAGAGCCACCCTTCTAAAATTGTCTCTTCAAAACAGTAGCCCTGAATGTTTAGAGACGGGTAGGGCCAAAGGCTCTTAGAGAGGTACTCAGCCACTTAAGGACCTCTGGTTTTTACTTTTTTATTCCTTTTTTGAGCACGAAAAGTTAAAAGGGTGAGACAAATGATCTGTCAAGAGAAAAATCACATAAAAGATCACAATTATATAGACCACCAAATATAATTGCTGCAAACTTCTTTTAAGAGCAATTAAAAAACATACCCGGCAGATTGCCGGAAAATAGCCGCCGTTGATTCCAATAAACATGATTGGGATTGAAATAATAGAAGATATTGAAAAAAAAAGATTTTTGTACAAAAACATTTTTTTAAATCCGATTTATTTTGATGGCATTTCGTAGTTGAACATACTTATGTTTCTTAGAGAGAGGCTACAGGGGCTTCTGTCTATAACAACAAGCATTAGAGAGAGGTAACTGATACTTATAGGACCGACGTTCAAATAGCGGGCATCTAAAATTGGGCTTTATCCCGTTTCTATTTCTGACTTCATTTTTTATACTGACTCTGTTCATTTTGAATTGCTTTGCTGAGCAGCTGCTGTTTAAAAGGACTTTGAGCAGAATGAGAGAAGAGAGAAACTAGCCTAGAGAAGTCAAAAAGATTTCACGCAAAATGTTGAAAAGGCGGCAAAATGAGGTAAAGCGAAACATTTTTTTATTCGACGAAGTAAAAAAAAATAGGAGCGCTATAATAGCCGGCTGAGAAGATGAGGGCGGCTATTAATTATTCAAATTGCTATTTGTTACTTTCCATTGAGAATGTTTTGGTCAGCACCAAAGTTATTCTACTGAACTAATTGCGGTCCATCCGTTACTTGCAATAAAACCATTATGGTCCAGAACTTCGAGCTATCCGTTGTTAAGTTTGCCATGCTTTGAGCTTAATAAAGCTGAGGAATGCCGAGAGACGCTCTGATTTCTGGTTTTACCAGTTTATACCGTTTTTGGAGAAAGAAAGTCAACCTAATTTGCTCGAGTGAGCAGAGGAATAATGTGAAACTTTAACCTGAAAAACCATGGTGGCCAAGCAAAAATTTTACGTAAATACTAAAAGACTAGAGCTTTAACCTTAGAGAGCAATTAATAAATGTGTTCAGCATTATTAATTCAGTTGCTTATCAGCTCTATGGCCAACCCAAAAATAAGGGCAAACAGCCAGTAAACACGTTTACAGTAATTGCTTGAATTTTCGCTCGAGAGCAACTAAAAACTATAAATAAAGTAGACAAAATTGTTGCTTACAGAATCACAAATAATTAGAACAAATACCGTTTGAGAACAATTAAAAATTGATCTCTGAGAAAGACAGGTTTGTTTTTTAAAAGAAAAGTTAGACAAGGTTGAATTTTCAGACTTGTGATGGCAAAACTTGACAAAACTAAGCTTGCTACTCATTGAAGAATTCAGAGAAACAAAGGTTTCGGCGCAATATTCTTGATCTCAATAATTGAAACATGCTTGACTACTGTTAACTTTGGATTATTTGATTTAAATTTTTTTTTTCTCTAAATATACCAACATGCTCTATTGAATGGATTTAAAATTTAGTTCTGTTTCATTTTATTCGTAATATTAATTCAAAATAAAATTCACTAGTAAAAATAATATCCATTCAACCCGACAGACACAGTCTCAATTTTTAGTTCAAAAACATTGTGTGAAACTTAAGTCAATTGTGATTTTAGTTTAATGTTTTAAGTTCGTTTGTTTTTTTTTCATTTGAGAAAACAAAGACTTATCTCATGAAAAAATTCTATTTATTTTGAAACATACCCGGCAGATTGCCGGAAAATAGCCGCCGTTGATTCCAATAAGCATGATGGGGATTGAAATAACAAAAGATATTGAAAAAAAAAAGATTTTTGTCCAAAAACATTTTTTTAAGTCCGATTTATTTTGATGGCATTTCGTGGTTGAACATACTTCTGTTTTAGAGAGAGGCTACAGGGGCTACTATCAATACCAATAAGCATTAGAGATGGTAACTAAGACTTATAGGAACGACGTTCAATTAGCGGGCATCTAAAATTGGGCTTTATGGGTTTATCCCGTTTCTACTTCTGACTTCAATTTTTTATACTGACTCTGTTCCTTTTGAATTGCTTTGCTGAGCAACTGATGTTCAAAATCACTTTTAGCAGAATGAGAGAAGAGAGAAACTAGCCTAGAGAAGTCAAAAAGATTTCACGCAAAATGTTGAAAAGGCGGCAAAATGAGGTAAAGCGAAACATTTTTTTATTCGACGAAGTAAAAAAACATAGCAGGACAAGTCCTGACGTACAATTCAAAGAATTTTCATTGACTAAACAGAAAACTAGACCTAGAACGGACTATAAATGGTTTGGAAAAACCATTTAGAAAAAAATCCGATCCAAAAAATTGAAAAAACAGTAAAAATCAAAGTGAACTTGCCGCATGTGAACAAAAAACCACTACCGATAAAGCGAATTTTTGTTCAAACACCGTTTTCTCACTCTACTTTAAAATTAGAGCAAAAAAATTTCACGCCGCAAAACCACTCGCTTTTTCGCTCCATTTCCTGTTTCGGCGTGACCAAAATCACTACTCCAATTTGACTTCAAAAATCATGAAAATGTGTGAACAGACCTTAAAAAAAAAAAAAGACAGCGCCCCAATACAATTCAAATTCTTTGAATTGTAAAAAAAATAGGAGCGCTATAATAGCCGGCTGAGAAGATGAGGGCGGCTATTAAAAATACTGTTTGGTTTTCAATTACTCTTTGGTAGCTTAATTTAAGTGGCGTGAGGTGAGCACAGCTGGGGAGGGGGTCTGCACCGGGGGGGGGGGGGGGGGGGGGTTGTTGTGGGGTCAATTTCTAGGAACCGCCCTTCACACGATAAGTATAAGTCTCCGAAGCAGTTTCTGTGAGTCGCATACTTTGAGACTAGTGAACTGAAAGGCTCTAAGAGAACTTAATGCCCTCTGGGAGCGACCTGTTTATCCCGTTTTTGAGGACGAAAAGTCAAACGGGTCAGACAAAAAATTGGACAAGCAAAAATCCGAAGATATCGCATTAAAAAAGACCAGCAGGACTAATATAATTGCTACAAACTTTGGTTGGGAGCAATTAAAAAGAGAGGTCAGTGTTCGAAATCATATAAGTCAAAATTCGAGTCGTGAACTTGCTTCAGGTCAAAGAAAACGGTAAAATACCAATAATCCTCTTCGAGTCGTAATAAAAGGAGACACACTATTAAAATATTTGGTTCAGACATCAAGGGCAATTTGAGTGAGTTATATTTTAGGTAAGAAAATGTTCACAATAAACTAAAGCAGAAAAAGAGTGCTATATTAGATAGTCAGTTGATTCTTTTTCAGTTGTGATAGTTGTCCTGAATGATCGAAAAGGAAACTGTACCAAATGGAGATGGATTGAAGAATACGTGGTGATGCTTGTGATGTTTCCAGAAAGGGAAACTGATGTGACCCAATCGATGATACATGAACTCATAGAAATCAGAGAACACCCACACAGCTATGATTGAGAACACGTGGTAAGATACAGAGTATCCTCCCCAGCCACAGAAACCCTGCATAAAAACGCCAAACTATCAAAAACAATTTTATTTTGCACCTACTCAACAAATCAGTTATAAATTGCTCTCAACAATTATTTAATTACTTTGATAAGTTAGCAAAAATCTACCAATCCTCAGGAGCCAACGAATCTTGACGTGTCCCAGAAAACTTTTACGTTCTCTTAAACACTTGAACTTAGCAGCTCCTTTTTAATTTTCAAATTTAGTTTGGGTCATTGGTGGTAGTTATGTGCCTAATAAAAGAGAGATTACCGGACAACAGCCACAAAGTAGACGGTTGAGACTCCTAGTACCCAATGCCATTATACCCAATGCCATTATACCCAATGCCATTATACCCAATGCCATTATACCCAATGCTAATATACCCAATGCCATTATACCCAATGTAATTTGATATTATCGTTCGATAATCCGACAACAAAATAGCAGTCGCTATTACCCGTATGTTTTAACATACTTAATGGCCACGGCCATGCCTCAGCGCCCCGTGGGACTTGATATAAAACTATCGCAACCGAACATGGGATTAAATTATCCGCTTGTTAAATCATACGTGTGAGAGCTATTCTCTGCTAATTAGTACTTGGATTATGGAACGAAAATATCAATGTGAATTGGGTGTAATGGCATTGGGTATTTTGGCATTGGGTATAATGGCATTGGGTATTTTGGCATTGGGTAAATTGTCCTGTAACCTCTAAATTGATATTCTGATTTTAAATTCCATCCAAACTTTCAAATCAATTTCCAAATACTAATTACTTCAAATAATATGGTCTCATAATTATAAAGTTTGTGTGACTTCGCTACAATTTGAATTAGAGAGTTTGTCTTATCAATTCAAATTTAATAGGTGAGTGCAGAAGTCATTATATTGCATGAATTAGATCATGCATATTCAAAAAACATAAAGATATTTATTGACTTAGAATATTTAAATAAATGAGGTAACAATTGACCTCACAAACGCAAAATAAGCTGCTGAAAAAATTCAGTGACCAAGTTACTTTTTTTTTACCTCGTTGCGTGTCATCAAATCGTCAACACAGAATCGCAAGACGATGAAATAAAAAAAAACATAACCAGCAGATTGCCGTAAAAAGCCGCCGTTGGTTGCCATAACCACGATTGGGATTGAGAGAATAGAAGAAAATAATGAAAAAAAATTTTTTTCCCGCAAAAACATTTTTAAAGTGCGAACTGTTTTGAGACCATTTTGTAGTTGAACATACTCCTGCTTCTTAGTGAAAGGACACACGGAGGAGTATTAATACCAATAAGCATCAGAGTTGGTAACAAAGACTCATAAAAACGAAGTTCAAAAAACGGTCATCTAAAATGGGGCTTTATGGTTTTATCCCATTCCTAGTTTTTTTTATACTAACTCTGTTCATTTTGAATCGCTTTGTTGAGCAACTGCTGTTGAAAATCACTTTGAACAAAAATTAGGGATGAGTGCAATTAGCTTAGAGAAGTAAAAAAATGATTTCGCACAAATTGTCGAAAAAGCGGCAAAATGGGGTAAAGCGAAACAAATTTCTGTTCGACGAAGTAAAGAAATCATAACAGAACAAGTTCTGAAATACAATCCAAAGAATTGAATGAAAGACTTACAACTACTCCACTTGACTAGCAGATCGGTTGGCCGATGCCAGCCAAAAAGAAAAACAATCTCCAAAGTTGAGGTTGAAATAGTCAAACAAATTAAACCAAAAAATAATAATTGCAAATATTCTCTTGAATTAAATTAATTCTTGAAGCTTCCAAGCTGAAGGCCAAATTTGATCCATTTGAATATGCCCATTAACCTTTGCAAATGTTTTGAAAGGTGTTTTTTGACAACAAAATGGAAACACTCAAGAAATAAGAAATTTAGTATAAAAAATTTGAATTTTGAAAATCTTAATGAAAATTTCATTTCGCATTATTAAAATGTTCAAAACCAGCAACTTTTTGTCTCTGAAATTGGTCTAACTGCCCATCTACGGGACTTAGAAAATCATTGGCTCCTAAAGATCCATAAACTTGGAATATGACAATAATTTTTCGAAAAATTGTGTCTGAATAAAATTTTGTCCAAAAGTTTTTTTAAAAAATTTGTGACATTGAAATCTTGAAGACCATTCTTTTGCTCCTAGCAACTATGCAACAACACAAAGTCAAACTTTAGAGGAGTTTAACTGTCCGGTGAGGCAAGAAAGAGACAACAAAAGGCTTATCTTTTCAAAAATAACTTCTCAAACGTCTCAAAGAAAATGCAAGAATTCGTGATATTAAAAGGTTGAAAACATTTCCGTTGCCGCTAAAAACTATATAATAAACTATCATAAGACCGTAGCGGACGTGTTTTAGCTCTTGATGCGGCATAAAATCAGAAAAGGTCCAAGTTTTAGAAAAATTTGATACAGATAACAAAAATTAGTTTGATTTTTTGTTTTTATGTTTGCAGTACCAAAAGTCATAACTGATAAAATCTTCATAAAAGGGAATTTTATCTACCAAAAAAATGTTTTATCAGCTTTGTTAAACATCAGTTCAAAACTAATCAATGAAAGAAAAGACAAGAAAATTAAAAAATATGCGAAATTTTTGGGATCAAAAACTCCACAAATTGAACTTTTAACCCTCATATAATGCCTTCCCAGCAGCTGCAGCACTCCATGAACTTGAAAAACAACTTAAATCAGCTTTGGGCTCATAAATAAACTAATTTCCTGCTAGCTCTGCCTGTTTATCCCGTTTTGAAGGATCGAAGTCATTGAAAAATGTGTGGAAAAGATCTTACGAAAACAACATAGCCGTTAGAATACCGGAAACGACTTGAAGAGTCCTGCAATGTATTTATTAATCTAACCCTAACTAAACTTTGGGGGTAGGTGGAGGGTGAAGGGGTAGGGTAGTGGGGTAGCTGAGGCGTATGTGTCCGTGGAGGGGGGTAAGAGGTGGTGTCTGTTGTTTGAATAGAGAGGAGACTGTTGTAGGTGGGTGGTGGTGGTGGGTGGTTGCGACAGGTAGGTAAGTGGAGGGATTTGGGCTCTTAGGCAGGTGGTGGGTGGTGTAGGTAGGTAGGTGGGGGGGGGGGTCTGTAAGGGGGGTCTGTAAGGGTGACTTATAAAGAATCAAAAAATCCAAAATGACCTCTACATCTTGAACATTATCATCAGTTCCGTAATTTTACATTAAAAATTAATCTACTGTTAAAGTCCAAGCTCCGGAAACAGAAGTCAACATTCAGAAACAGACGTAAATGTTCAAAACGAAAGACGTCGAGATTCAAATCATGAAGGAACTTGCTCGAGCTAAAAAAAAAACATAGCCGGTAAAGTACCTTAAGGAAGTCGAAGAGTCGCGCAGCGAACTTTTATCTAACATTGCCCACTCAGAAATAGTATTATTAAAGAGTTTTAAGAATTATTAATAAAAGAAATAACAAAGCATTACATAGTGAGAAAAAAATCAACTTTTGTTGAGAAATGTGTGAAGTTAGGTGGTGGTGGGGATACGTTGAGGGCGGATTGGTGGGGGAGGTAGGTGGGAGTAGGTGTCTGGGGGGGGGGGAGTAGGTGGGGGCTAGTTGGGATGAGGAGGTAGGTTAGATATGTTGGAGGGACTTACATGGGATCAAAAATCTCAAAATGTCACATTTACCGTGGATATTCCTATCAGATTCTATTTACTATATATTAGAAACTATGTTTTTATAAAGTCCATTGTTCGAAAACCGAAATCAACGTTCTTAAACAGAACTCAATGTTCGAAAACAAAAGTCAAATGTTCAAGTCATGAGTTCAGCTAAAAAAGTATGTTGAATACAAATGCCCCTCTTCAAGTCGTAAAAACCTGTGCAATACAAATACTCCTCTTCGACTCGTAAAAAGACAGAGCCTCAATACAATCGAACTCTGTGATTGTTAAAACTAGCAGCGCTATAATAGCCGGCTGAGAGGATGAGGGCGGCTTTTAACTAGACAATGAAATGACAATAAATGGTCATATAAACCCCAAAGAATAGATTTTACAACATAACTGAGTAACGTGGTGCGAATTGCTCTCAAACAACCAGCTGGGGATTAGGAATACTAGCTTCAAGGGAGGGGTTGATGTGTGAATAGAGGGGGGTCAATCATTGGGGCGGGGGTTGGGAATTATGGACAAGAGGGGGTCCGAGTCAGCATTGTCCTTAACTCTTCAATTATTCACGTAACCAAACTTGAAGATTAAGCAAGATTTGATGGTCACCAGTGCAAAAAACTAAAAAACTAATAGCCAATTTGTCAAAGCTGCTCGATAAAAAAGAAAAATTCAAACTCTTTTTGTTCAATTCTTTATTTATATCTTCAAAATCAGTTTTTGCCATGATTGAAAAATTAAACTAAACTGCAGGCTAGCAGCAATTGGCTGGACATATGAGGGCAAACAGAGAAAGAACTACAGAAAGTACAATAATAGCTTGAAAAAATAACTAGAAAAACAGCAAAAAATGCTAAAATGTGATGAAATTTGTGACTTAAATGCATTCACAACACTTTAATTATATACTGAAAAAACCCATTAAAACCTGTGCAAGCTGTAGTGACTTTTCATAAGCCCTAAATATAAAAGAACTGAAAAATAGCAGAATTTCAAATAAAACATTGAACTCACAACTAATTTACATTTAAATTTGGCCTTACTACAGAATATGCCTCAAAAACTGAGAAACAAAAAATGCTGAAACAAAAAACAATTATCAATAAGCTGAAACCATTAGCTTATTAAAACTTGTAAAGAACAAGTAATGTCAGGTCTTTAAAACTGTTGACTCTTAAAAAACAATCAGTTTTTGATGATTTCAATAGATAGAGCCGATAACAACTGTCGTGAGAAAGCAAGACAACAAATACAAGCAATTTTTCAAATTACTTAAACTTTTCGTAAAACTAATTAGTGCATGATTCAAAGAACCAACAATGAGATTCTGAAACGTTTATCAGCGTAATTTGGTAAAGAACCGAAGAGACCCGTCTTTTAAAAGTAAGTGCCAACACGCAAAATCGACTATCGTTAGAAGGTTTGCTATCGAAAGACTATTAGGAGTACTAATATATTGCAACCTGCTTCAGCCGGAGGGGGAGGGGATAACTAAATTGACTAAAGGGGCTTCAAGTGACGACATTGGAGATTATTATATGCCACTATAACCACTGAACAAACTTAAAGTGAAAAGCCAATTTTTGGCTAAGTTTTCACGTTTTGTAGTGGACTGTCACCGCTTGAGTGCAGCTGCTAAAACTTGTGAATGATAGAAAAATTAGATCACGGAAAATGAAAAAGTGCGTATAAGTCACTTGGAAATTCAAAACCGTTATGCACAGATTTTGCTGAAAGAAGAACAACACGTTAACCATAGTTGCTTCAAACTTCTTTCAAGATTAAATAGGAACTTTAATCAGTGCGAAAATGACATCATAAACTCAGTTTAGTTAAGACTTTGCATGAATGAATTAATAAAAGCTGATTTGATGTGAGAGTGATCTCAAATGATTGTAGAAAAATCTAGACGAAGTGAAACATAAAACCGCTAACGTCGGACGAATTGCTCTCCTGTGAACAAGTGCGAGGGCAGAGATACTTTTATCGTCCAAAATTTTCCGACTAGGACAGAGTCGAGGATATTAATCACCACACTTGCTTTTTAACGTTTTCGCTTACAATTGCTTTTTACTCCAGCTAGATATTTAATATCTCTGCGCAATTCAAATCACTAAAAAAGTCAAAAATTACGAAATTTAAAGAGTGTTTCAAGATAAAGCAGTCAAACAAAAATTTTGCATAAAATAGGCCCACACACATTTGCAATAATTGCTCCAAACATCGTTCGAGAAAAATTAGAAAATACAAGTTAAAAATATAGCCAGTCAAATACCGGAAACTACTCTAAAAGTTGTGCAATAAAACTCTTATCTTAACTTATTTCAGAAAAATTTAAAAAAGAAATAAAAAAGCAATATCAAGGACAAAAAATCAATTTTAGTGAGAAATGTAGGAAGATGGGTGGCGGGGTGGGGTGGAGAGTTGATGTGGAGGCTATTTGGATGGGGGTGGGGAGGGGTAGGTTAGATAGTTTGGTGAGACTTATATGGGATCAAAAATTCTCAAAGTGACCTTATCACTTATGAATATTATCATCAGTTTTTAGTTACTATGCATAACAAACTAAATTATTTTTAAAGTCCATTGCAGTATTCAAAAAAGGAAGTTAAATTTAAAGTAACGACTTTGCTAAATTACCTGTAGAATCTCAATACTCTTCTTCGATTCATAAAAGTTATTGAAGCAACTCAAGAAAGATTGCACCATAAACTTTTACTAACTTACATCAGAAACGTCAAAGAAAAAGTTCAAAATTAAATTAACTAATAAAACTGTATATAAATTATTCTAAAAATGCAGGCATGTTGGTTTGGGCGAGGGTGATTGTTATAATGGGATTGTTTTTGGGTTGGCTATGTAGTTGGACGGGTAGATTAGGTGGTTGAATAGGTGGGCTGTTGTTTTTGCCAATACGTGAACAAGTCAAGACGTGAACAAACTTGCGTCAAGACGTGAACAAACTTACGTCAGCCTAAAGAATATTGGAGATTAAGAAAAACTCTTCCAGTCGTGAAAACATTTGCTATTGCAAGGGCTTCTATTCGAAAAATTTAGATTAAATAGTTTTAAGGTTGTTAAACAGTACATCAATTTATTGAGACTTGACAACTGAGCGTCAAAAAGAACATTAATTGTAAAAACGAAAAAAATCAGAAAAATTAACTTCTATGACGCTCAATACTATCAATATCGAAATAGTCATTAGCAGCTCATTAGAATTGCTGCTGCTACTACTACAGTGTGACCGAAATTACTATTCTAATTGACTACTCATTTAGATCAAAAAAGGTAAGGTGTGAAGAGATCGCAAGAAAGCTTGCACGGAATGTTTCTGCCAACACCACATAAGACTCGAAAGAACAACCAATGAAATAACTGGTATCTATCTACCAGAACAATCCCATAGAAAAAAATCAGCGTTAGGACAATTATACAAAAAAGGTAGTCAAAGAAACATTGAAAAACAAAAAAGTTAGAATTTTGTGTCTGCGTTTTATATGCATAAAAATCATACACTTAAACGAATAAAACAAAAACTTTTTCTAAGCTATTGACCAACCATTACTATGCGAAACCTAGAGTAAACTTGGAGTTTTTTCTAAATATGAAGAAATGGATAACAAAATGTGCAAGACAATAAATTTTTAATGCTAGTTTTCCTACAAAAAACTGTCTTATGCAATCAAATTTGTAATTAAGTTGTTTCTGTAAAGTTCTGCACACAATATATAAACATACCCGTCAGATTGCCGGTAAATAGCCGCCGTTGACTCCCATAACTCAATTGGGATTGAAAGAAAAGAAAATATCAACAAAAATTGATTTTTGTATAAAAACATTTTTAAGTGCGATTTATTTTGATGTCATTTCGTAATTGAAAAAACTCCTGTCTCTCAGTGAGAGGCTACAGGGTCTAGTATCAATACCAATAAGCGTTATAGATAGTAACTAAAACTTATGAGAACAAAGTTCAAGTACCGGGCATCTAAAAATGGGGTTTATGGGTTTATCCCGTTTCTATTTCTGACTTAGATTTTTTTATACTGACTCTCTTCATTTTGAATTGCTATGCTGAGCAACTGCTGTTTAAAAAGACTTTGAGCAGAGTGACAGAAGAGTAAAACTAGCATAGAGAAGTCAAAAAGATTTCACGCAAAATGTCGAAAAAGCGGCAAAATGTGTGAAGTGAAAAAAAGTTCCACGAAGTAAAAAAACATAGCAGGACAAGTTCTGACGTACAATTCAAAGAATTTTCATTGACTAAACAGAAAAATAGACCTAGAATGGAATATGAATGGATTGGTAAAACCATTTAGAAAAAAAATCCGATCCAAAAAAAAACGAAAAAACAGTAAAAATCAAAGTCAAATTGCCGCATGTGAACAAAAAACCACTAGCGAGAAAGCGATTTTTTGTTCAAACACCGTTTTCTCACTCTACTTTAAATTTGGAGCGAAAAAAAATCACGCCGCAAAACCACTCACTTTTTCGCTCCACTTCCTGTTTCGGCGTGACCAAAATCACTACTCCAATTTGCCTTCAAAAATCATGAAAATGTGTGAACAGATCTTAAAAAAAAACATAGCCGGAAGAATTCCGGAAACGACTCGAAGTGAAAATCCATTTAAACGCCATCCAACTACTCATCAAACAAAATGTGCCTTCACTAATTTATAATTATCTTGAAACAAAGTCATGAAACAAAGAAGTAAAAACAATAAAATCAAATCTGTTAAAATGATTAAAAATCTGATCAAATTTTGTTATAAATTGAGATCCCGAAAAAATTATCTCTGGCAACATAACTTTATCAAAACAACTAGTACTTACAAAAACTACTTATGTGAATTTTGAGAAACTACTATAGGCTAAAATTATGAAAAAAAAAGCTCTTAAAAACAACGTTCACTGAAAAGCTGGAAAGAGTTACTAATTTTTTTAATATTTCAAAAACATATAAATCCAGAGAAAAATTCCCTTCAACCAATAGGGTATGCAGACGCTCGCAAAACAATAGGCATGTCATAATAGGCAAAAAAACTTGCTAAAAACAGAAAAAAAAAACGAAAAACTGCAAAAAATTAAGAAAAATAGTTCCAATTTTCGCCATTTTTTTGTCATATTTCTCAACAAAAAAATGATTCTCACCCACAAAACTGTAACCAATTGTTATCATAAAATAGCTCAAGTAGAAGGGGTTTCTTCAATACCCATTTGAGCCAGTAAAACAAAAAAATCGTCAAAAAAACGCAAAAATTAGCTCGAAAATCAGCAAAATATATTAAAAACCTCCGAATTATCATAAAATTCATATTAATTTCCAGGAACCTTCAAACCACTACCGGAACCAGTCTAAAATTAAAACAAAATCATAACCAAACTTCTAAACCAAAAAAAAATGAAAAAAAAACTGCTTTAAAATGCCGCACGTGAACAAAAAATTTCGCTCGCTTAGAGAAAATTTTTTCACACATCAATTTCTCGCTCTCTCAATAACAGCGGTATGAACAAAAACTATTCTCTTTTCACTCCGCTCTTCACTTTTGTTCAGCGCCAAAATCACTGCAAATTTTTTCACGCGTTTCATTTCCCGCTTCAAAAATCACTCCAATAAAATTGATTAAAAAAAAAGGACTTCTCCAATACTCCTCTTCGAGTCGTAATAAAAAAGACAGCGCCCCAATACAATTCAAATTCTTTGAATTGTAAAAAAAACAAAATAGGAGCGCTATAATAGCCGGCTGAGAAGATGAGGGCGGCTATTAATTAATAACTGTCTAACATCGAAGGCAATGCTCTCGAAAGACTGGTAAGTGGGTGGCTTTGTCAACAGATAGCTGCCCATGGAGGGTAGCTGCAGAGCATGGGAGGAGGGGAGAGTTGAGCATGGGAGGAGGGGAAGATATGATGGCGGGGAATGAGTGGTGAGCGTGGGTGGGGTAAGCCTGGGGGTTTACGGATAAAATGAGGGCGTTGAGGGGGGGAAGGGGATGAAGTGTCATGATGGAGGTATTTAAGTGGTAGGGGGTCTAACTCCCTTGACCTCCCATGAAACCATGAATTATGTCCCTCGAACAGTTGCAGTCTCCATGATCCTCAATAGTTGTAAAGTAGCGAGCCATAAGGTTTTAAGAGAACTTAATGTCCTCTAGGCTCTAGCCGTTTGTCCCATTTTTTAGCTGTAAAAGTCAATTAACCTAACGAAAAAAAACATAGTCATAGAGTCTCGTAAGTCAAAAGGCTCTAAGAGACCATAATGGCCTCCAGGCGCTAACTGTTATCCCATTTTTGAGAACGAATATCAAATTGGTCAAACAAAAAAATTGTGAACCGACAAATTGCAAAAAAAGGACCACAGTACTAATATGATTGCAACAATTAAAAAGAAATGATACGAAAAAGTCGGTGAAAAAGTAGCTTTCAAAGCTCATCAGAAAAACCACTGCTACAATGCAACCAAGCAACGAATTGCTCGGAAATTGATAAATTAGTCTCCAAATCCAGTAAAAAATTTGAAAGCCTTCATATATATCTTTAAACATTTTTTAATTAGAAAACACTGTTGAAGACGTAATTCATCAACGTTAAACAAATCGCTCTCAAACGACTGACAAGGGGTTGGCTTCCGCAGTAGCTGGGGCTCAGGGTCCTAACTTAAAACTATTTGAGAGTTGGAAAAGGAGTGAGAAAAGAGGGTACAATAGGGGTTTCGAGGCGAAGTGGTTCAGAGATTGGGTGTGCAATGGAGCTGGAGAGGAAGAGCTGAGCTGAGTGGGGGTATCAAGGTGGTTCAACCATTCAACAATATGAGTTGGGGATGAACAAGTTGCTTTGGCGGAGGGTGAGATGAGGGGGATTGAGTGAGTCCTCTATACAAACAAAAAGTTAATAAAGTGAAACTGCCCATCACACTATCATTTTGCTTCTTCTCACGAGAATCAAGCTCTAAAAAAACCGCTTACTGACTTAATGCCATCTAGGCTTCACCATTTATCCCAATTTTGAGGACGAAAAGTGAATTGGTCAGACTAAATCAACTACGGATCTTTTCTGCTAGCGCCCCCCTCCGCTCAGTTATGCACCCCCCATCTATAAATGTTTAAACAAATTGCTAAAGCTAAATAATCTTATAGGTGATCATTTATGAACACACTTTATTTGAGAGCAATTAAAACAAACCATAAGAAAAAGGCGGTGAAAAAAGTGGATTCAAAAGCTCGAAAGCAAAACAATTGCTACAATAAAATCAAGCAAAGAATTGGCTCAAAAACTGTTAAATTAATCTCAATTCCTAAAAAATGAAAAGCTTTTGATATATCTTGAAACAGTTTTTAAATACGAAACATTGTTAAAGACGTAACTAATCAATATTGGACAAATTGCTCCCAAACGACCCGCAAGTGGTTGGCTTTTGCAGTAGCTGGGGCTCAGGATTTTGGTTTAATATTAATTGGGAATTGGAAAATGAGTGGGAAAGGAGAGCACAATAGGGTTTGGAGACGAAGTGGTTCGGAGATTGGGTGTGAAATGAGCTGGAGAGGAAGAGCCGAATTGAGTGGGGGTATCAACGTAGTTAAACTACTCAAAGATATGAGGTGGGGATGAACAAGTTGCTTTGGCGGAGGGCGAGATGAGGGGGGCTGAGTGAGTCCTCTACACAAACAAAATGTTAGTAAAATGAAACTGCGCCTCACACTTTTATTTTCTCACGAGCGTCAGTAATCTGTACAATTAGAGACTAATCAAGCTCTCGAAAAACCGCTTATTGACTTAATGCCATCTAGGTTTCACCATTTATCCCAATCTTGAGGACGAAAAGTCAATTGGTCAGACTAAAGCAACCCTGGATCTTTTCTGCTAGCGCCCTCCCCCCCCCCCCCCGCATATAAGGCACGCCCCCTTTATAAATGTTCAAACGTATTGTTAAAGCAATTCTTTTCATGAATATATAATTTTATTCAAAGAATAACTTTATTCATGAATATATATGAACAATATGCATTTATAAAAGCTAGCACAGCTATGGTTTGAAAGTAGTACGTATTCAACCAAAGATTGTTGCATATAACGCAAGCTTCAATAAAAATATCTGCATTGGATCATTTTTGGTGTTATCGCGTACAATAATAGTTTGATTTTTTAAAATTTGGTAAGGAAACTATTCTAAAATGCATTCAAGCTTCCTAGACACCTTTGTTTCAAGGAAATGTATATATCGCTCTTACAATTGGCAAAACCTTGGATTTCAAGGGGTGCAAATTTAACGGCTCTATGGGTCTGTGGGCGCTAGCGGAAAAGATCCACATCTATCAGATGAAAAGCAGGTCACAAAATTGCAGGAAAAGGCAACAGGACTAATATATTTGCTACGCGTTTCGTTTGAGGGCAAGAAAAACAAACATAACCGACTAACGTCGGGCGAATTGCTCTCAAACGACCGGCGAGCGGTTGGCTTGGTCAGTAGCTAGCCACGGGGGGGGGGTGCACCAGGGGCTGATGGGGGCAGCACTGGGTGGGGGGGGGCAAAAGCGCGGTGGGGGGGGGGGGTGCAGCCAATAGTGGGGGTGGGGGTCAACAAAAGGGGGGGGGGTGTCAACCTCTAAGAACCGCCTCTCACACCATAAGTATAAGTATAAGTCTCCAAGACAGTTTGAGCTGAAACAGACCTGAAAGGCTCTAAGAGCACATAATGCCCGCTGGGCGCTACCTGTTTATCCCGTTTTTGAGGACGAAAAGTCAAAAGCGTCAGACGAAAGATTGGTCAAGCGAAAAATCGCATAAAAAAAAGACCGACAGGACTAATATAATTGCTACAAACTTCGTTTGAGAGCAATTAATAACAGTTTTATTGTTGTCTACTGAAATCTTTTAAGCAATAAAATAGGAGTCAAAATTTAGAAAATCTTGAAAAAATATCGCACCTGGATAAAAAAAAATTTAACTTATCAGTTTCTCAGTCTTGAAAACAGTGGTATGAACACAAAAACAATTTTCATTCGGCTCACCTCTTTAAGTTTATCCAGCAGTCAAACCATCACAGTCTTTTCATGGTCATTTCTTCTGTTCCAAATTTATCCAACAGCATATTTTGGAAGACAAACATCCGATACTCGTCTACGAGTAGTAAAAGACACAGAACCAGTACAATTCAAATTCTTTGGATTGTAAATAAAGACAGAGTCAGATTCAACGCAAGCCAAATCCTCTGGTTTGTACAAAAAGTCAGAGCATCAATCCATATACTTTGGTTTGTAAAAAATAGACTGCAACAATACAATTCATGTTCTTTGGATAACCAAACCATGAACACTACCACAGCATAACTCCCAGGTTTAAGTGCGCGACCGTAGAAAGCTCTGATTAGACTATTTTCTAGACTTTGCCCTCTTATCAGATCATCGTGCGACCCAAAGCTCTCTGATCAAGACCATCGTGCGACCCAAATGCGACTTTAGTGCGACCAACACTCCCTCTGATCAGACCATTCCTGAGTACATGTTATAGTCCGTTGCTATTTGTTTAAATTATTCAATTCAAACCTAAATACAACTCAACTTAAAATTCAATGATTTAGTATATATCTTGTCAAGGTTAGGACAAAACTTATTGATAAAAATATAAACAGAAAGTCATTTTGAAGTGCCTGTAACTTTTCTTTTGAGTAATCAAAAACAGTGATAAAAACTGCAGTTAAATAAATATGGTCAGTTAATGCTCAGTGGTCAGATTTTGGGGCAATTATTTCCAGACTTTGGTCTCTGATCAGATCGTAGTGCGACCATTGTCCTGACTTTCGTGCGACTTATGATCAAACAAAAATGCGACTTTGCCCTCTGATCAGATCGTAGCGCGACCATTGTCCAGACCATTTCCCAGACTTTGCCCTGATCAGATCGTAGTGCGAGCCTTGTCCAGACCATCGTGCGACTCAAGCGTTTCTCAGACCATGTATTTTGGGTCGCATCACGCCTCCAGTGTGCTACCCAAATGGTCTGATCAGACCAGTTTAGGGTCGCGTGCCTAAACCTGGGCTTCGCTCGTCTTACAGTTTTGCCGCTATTTTTTTAAATTGTACAACACATCACAAATTGCTTATGTTGTTTGCTTAACACAACCAAGATATGATAAGGTGTTTCATCTTGATAGTGTTATCAGATTGGTGTACCTGTGAGTAGGGTGTTCCCATGAGGTGTATGGAGACAGATGGTAACATGGCAGAGCAGCAGAGTCCTTTGATCATTGTCACTATCTCATCTCTCACTTTTTCCACCGAAGGAAAATTTGGGTTCGACTGAAAGACACGCAGAATTTATTCTTCACTAATAAAAATTACACAGCATTCAATTCTGTGAGAAAAAGTGGTTTGTCTTAGAATTTCATTAATTACATATAAATAACATTGCTCTCAAACGACCGGCTAGCGGTTGGCTTCGTCAGTAGCTAGCCACGGGGGGGGGGGGGTGCACAGGGGCTGATGGGGGGCAACACTGGGTTGGCGGGGGGGGGAACAGCGCGGTGGGGGGTGGAGGCAATAGTGGGGGTGGGCGGTCGACAGGGCAGGAGGCGTCTCAACCTCTAAGAACCGCCCTTCACACCATAAGTATAAGTATAAGTCTCCAAAACAGTTTGAGCTGAAACAGAGCTGAAAGGGTCTAAGAGCACTTAATGCCCGCTAGGCGCTACCTGTTTATCCCGTTTTTGAGGACGAAAAGTCAAAAGCGTCAGACAAAAAATCGGTCAAGCGAAAAATTGTTTGAGAGCATTTAATAAACCGACTACCTTTTTACCGAACTACTGTACCTTTTAGCTGTGGCTTTATCTGTTTCTCAAGCTGAAGAGTCAAACCGCAAAAATGTTATCGCCTTTGAGACGCTATCAAACTCCGAGGCGAAGCCAATTTGTTGATTAACCTCGAGAGGGTATTAACAACCGTTTAGTAATATTTTATTCAACTCTCGCTGCGATTGCGACAGTTGCATAAATTAGGCCATACTGCAGCTGACTAGACTGTCTTTTCCGCCACTTTTTTCTCGTTATTGTTCCGACCCTCTTGAGGGGGGGAGGAACTATATACTCAACTGGGTTTTTTTTTGTTCCGTGAATTTTCGCCGCTCGATATATTCATCGCAGAGAGTTGAGACTGGTATCATTAGAAAGCTCGTCCAGCGTAGAATATGGAATTAAAAAGTTTTTTTTAATTTTCGTTTTTTACAGGGAGTTATCGAGGTTTAAACTTCTGAGAAAAGAAGAGTGAATTCACGTTGTTTTTATTCACATTTTCCGGAATTTTTGCCTAAATTTTCGTCAATTTTGCTGAAATTTGTTATAATTTTTATAAATAGTATCGTTGATTTTATTTTTGAAGACGAAAAAGCATTGTTGATTGTTTTGATTTAATTTTTTTGGACAAAAAATCTGGATAAACATTTCAAAATTTAGCCTGTTTCATCAAAAACAGCACGAAATAAGCTACTTTTGTCCACTTTGATTAAATTTGCCGACAGTAAACCCCCAAACAACACTCATACAATCTTTGTAGACTCAGAGGGGGGCTATTTTCACTTCAGAGTTCGCTGAGAGTGCACTGTAGTTAAAACTTTGCCTTTTTTTGCTAACTTTACTCGTTGATTATCAAAAATGCAGATTTTATTTTGAGTTTTCAACTAACAAATTATCTATATCTACAACATTCGAAAAATCAATTGTTCCTAACTGACAATAAGTATTTACAGGGCTAGTTTTGGGCCATTCTTGGACTGTTACAATCCGAAAAAAATCGGGTTGTAATCAGTCGGTCTTTTTTTTTTAAAAAAAAACTTTTTTTTAATAATAAAGAACAGAACATATCAAATCAAAGCTCAAGAGTGATAGGTCCGACCAATTCGCTTGCTAAGCAGCTCTAAGCTAATGCATTTAGTTTTTTAATTGAAAGTTTATGGTCGTTTCTTTTCTAAAAAATAATTGACTTTTCAATAAATAATAGCTTAAATATTTTTTCCTCTATTTTTTTCTTAATTTGTACAACTTCCAGCTTAGTGTCAGCAAAGAAAGACTGCTTCTTTTTCCTACTGATTTAACATTTAATCTCGGTTTCAGTTTTAAGCCTGAAGTTATTGTTTTCTGGCTTTGATACGACAAGATTTCAGATTTTTGTTTGTTTTGATATTTGCCAGTTTTTCACGTACTCTAATTTTGTCACATTATCAGATTATTGACAGTTCTCATGTCACCTTATTTGCATTCAAAATAAGGCACAATTGAACATATTAAAATCCTGAAAGATATATATGATCGTTTTAACGGCCTCGACTTTTTAAATTTATTTTGTCTCTAACTGTCATTTATGATTTGTCGGTTCGGTCGTATGAAATTTCCTGTATAGTGATAGCTTTCATTGGCTTTTCATGGAAGAATAGAAGAACCGATATTCTGATATTAATAGATAGCTGATGGCTTTCATGACTTTGAAAACAATCGTTTTCCAAAATTTAAAAAAAAAACTTTTTAATTTCGCAATTTTGTTTTTTTATGTTTCTTTTTGTTACCTAATCTCGTTAGTTAATTACAGGTCAATTATGACATTTTGGGTGTCAAGGGAATAAAAGGGATTGGTGTCCCAAAATCTTTTTTCTAAAGAATTTGTTATGACCTTACTGGCTTCGACATCGGTTTTTCACAAAAAAAGTAAATTAATTTGATTTTTGTCATATTTGACGTTCTTTTTGTTGATGCAAGAAATATTCTGGATAATTACAGGTCTCGAGGGCTTCCTTTTCAGGAATAAACGACCCGATTTAAATAGCTCTTTTGTAATTAATGCCTTTTATGATATTGAATGTAATTTTGTTTCGAAAAAAAAATCAAAAGTATTACATACTTTAGCACTTCGCTTTTTTTGTCTACTTGTTACCTAGTGTTACTAGTGAATGGCCAGGTACTACATTATAGCTGTTTGAAGAAGGCGCAATCAAATATATTTTGTGTGCCAAAATTTGGCTTGACTGTTTTGACAGCGTTTTCCGGCAAGTTTCAATTGAAGTTTTGTTTGTTCTTTGTTGTTCTTTTTAGCCGCTTTAAAAAATGAATAAGGACAGGTCCTAATGCCCTTGTATAGAAGCAGTGGTAATCATAAATTTGTGGTAATTTTAATTGATTCCTAATGGAATTTATTACTTTGAAGTTAACTGTTTCAAAAAAATAAGTTAATTTTTTTACCTACTGTTTTTGTTCTTTTTTGTATAATTGTTACCAAACCATTTTATGGACTGGTTGCATATGTTTTCTGGTGATTTATAAGTTATTTTTGTTTAGTTTTAGGTTTATCCGACGGTATGTTGACTTTGCTATTAAATTTAGTTTTTAAGAGGGACATAAATTTTTTGATGTAATTAATGTTTGTTGTTGTTGTTGTTTGATTTTGCTGTTCGTCTTGACTCGCTTTCTTGATATTGAGATATTACAGCCATCTAATGCATTAATATTTACTCCACTGAATTATTTGCGTGGAAGGCTATCTTATCGTTCATACAGAATTTTTTGGAAAAGACTTGGGCTTTTTCGGGATTCACAAAAAATAATTTTTGGGTTTTTCTATCTGTTCCTCATTTGGTAGACAATTATGCCAAAATTGTGGATGGGCGGGGTCGGAACCTTATGTGCCATCGCACATTACCGAGCCGCCTTGTTCATCATATATCAACAATGACGAGAAAAAGAATGGCAGAAAAAGATAGTCTAATCCCAAAGCACAGTTTTTGCCACTGTTTTAAACTTTGGTGGTATTCATCGGGCGCAAATAAATTATCGATAATGTATTTCTGCTAGAATTGTACATTGGACCGGAAAACAGTGGAACGGGTAGTGAGAATAGAATTGGTCAACGGACTACTTTAATTCACATTGGTTTTTTTTATTTTGTTACTCCCTGCTTGATAATAATAATAATTAATAATTGTGGCTCCTGCGTTATCGCAGAGGAACAGCATTAGGCCTACAGTAGCTTGTTCTCAGCTGTCCTTCTTTCTTATTATTCCCCACATTTCTGACTGATCTTTTTTGAGCATCATTACTCTTTTTTGGTGACTATGGCCACTTTTTTTTCGTCTGAAACTTTCACGTGGTACCATCATTACAGCCAACATTGGTCAGGCTATGGTCAACCTGGAGCTATGGGTAAGTAAGAGCACATCCTCACACATACAGCTTCACGGAGGCAGGAGATTGCACTCTCAATCATTAGCGTGTGAACCACACACCTTACCTCTCTGCTATCACGCTTGCTTCTCTCTGCCATTCCTATTTTGTCTGTGTACTTCCTAAGACCCAGCCAAACAACCCGCAATCATCCGTAATTCTATAAACAAAAGTACCTTGTATATCCACTTCTCATAAGTGACGTTAGAGAGCCAGTAGAGCCAGTAGAACACAATGCCCGAACTGAGCATGATTGTAATAAAGGCAGAGGAGGTTACTGCCAACCAGATTTGCACAAGACCAAATGGCCCATTGTCACACAGCGATACCAGTTCGCACAGCATTTTAAACTTCTTCAAATCAACCCTGACTTAAAATCTCAAGAAGCAAAAAATGAATTCAGATGAACATGAAATTGGAGTTTTCCAGCACTATCGTCCGCTTTTTTAAAGATGTTACTTTTAAATTGAGAAACTGAAGAACAGTGTTCACGTTATTAATAGAAAAGAAGTCAGAAATTGAAATCTTTTCACAGAATAATTGCTCTAACCAACTTTTGGCGGAGAATGCTATAAATCGATGGATAAATATCTTTGAAATTCTTCTACCAAATGAGCTTCTTCAATTGAGATAGCAAATGTTGTGTGCATACAATAATATGATGAAATTGGGGCTTTACAAATTTGCATTGATTTATGAAATATTTAGACTGTTATGTTTAACCTGTTATATAAGAATTCAAAACAACCAATTTGATCAAACAAAATGATATACAGAATTCTAACAGAGGCATAACTTTCAAAGTTTGATCAGTTTACGCTTTTGTAGGGTTTCAGCTACCAAATGTTTCATCATTGTAGCATGAAAACTTTCATTTCTGATACGCCCGTAACAAAATTCCTTCCCAAAAATTTACACATTGCTATAATAAAATGGCGGTTAAATTGCACAATGAATTGTCGAATAAACAGAATACAAAAAAGATAAAATTTTCTTTGTCAATCTACAAAACAAATTGATGGGAGGAATTTTGCACATAATGATGCAAAGTGAACCACTTGCACATTAACAGACGAACATCTTATGATACACGAAGATTAGTTCACATATACATCTTATATGATTGATGTCGTTTCTTTCACACGATTTCTCTTTAACTTGTAAACAGGTTATCTTATAAGTCACCTAGATTAACTTAAAGGTTATTTTAAAAAATAATGCCTGTTAATGCCTTGTGAGTTAATACCCAGAGGAAGAGAGAACTTATGAACACAAATGTTCGCAGTGAACTGAAACTTTGCACATTGATATGAAACATACTAAAAATTGGTAAATCTTGACACGGTCTTGACATGGTGCTTACGATGAAAATATCAAGAATAGTACGAACTTGCAAGACCTTTACATGGGTATTAAGAAACAAGATCTTGGCAACATAACCAAAAGAAGATTAATCATGACATGGAAAGATAAAGCAAATTGTAAGAGCACTTTTAAAGAATATTTAACACCAATTCATATTTGAGAATAATTTTTAGAGTGTAATAACATCACAGTCAAAAACTACTAATAAAACATTTCGAATTTCTTTTTGAGGAACAACTAAGCTTTTGTAGCAAATAAACACGCAAAGTTTATTTTTTCAAAAACGGAATTCCTTTAAAAATCACAAGTTTTTTTTCGCAGTTTTTCTATTCCGACCAACTTTTTTGTAAATCAATCTTCATAAACCAATCTTCATACATTTGGTACAGCAGTGGAAACTCTCAAAACAAAAAAAATGAAATTTTATCATATCTTCTAATTCACCAAGAAGCGAAGACTTATGAGAGAATTTTTTTAGAAAAAAAAGAAGTTATCACAAATTGGACCTAACTAGACCCTAAATCTTTTTCTTTTTGCAATAGGAGACGCCTACTAGTGATAGGTAATTGGTTTTAAACGTATCAGACCTGAATCAATATGACGAAAAAAGATGCTTTCAATTGGAAGAAAAAGAAAAAAAAAACAAACCGAACTATTCTAACTACAATATCGCGAAAGAAAAACAATCCTTCATAGCGTTGGCGCTCAAATCATAGCGTTGGCGCTCAAACGCCATGAAAAATTTCGTTCTTAATGCAAAAAAATACATCTCTTAGTGATGATTTTGGCAAGGTTTCTTTTTTCGGAAGAACATATTATTTTCTGAAAGCTTGAAAGCGTCAAATTTTTGTTTGGTAATTTTACTTGGTAATATACTACAGAACGTTAAAAGAAGTTAAATTAATTTAAAGTAGTTTTATCTGAACAAAGTTAATGTAACTTTTTATCATAACTCAAGTTAAGGTAAAGTTAGGGATACGTTACCTTAACTTAATCCAAAAGTTTACCTTGACTCTATAAAGGTAAATTTACTTTAACTTTATTTAGTGTATTGAGTTCTCAGAAGAGTTTTGATTTCTTTTCTGGGGACGAGATACTTCGAGCAGCGATCAGAAAGATAATAAGTGTTATCAAGATTTGCCAAGACTTTGTCATGAGCTGTCATTTTCCTGGTCTATCTTGATAAAATCTTGCCCAGATCTTATGAAGATTTACCATCAAATGTTGGTATTTTAAGTTCTTTGCAAGATGTTTCAAGTTTTGCAAGAAATGTCAAGATCATGCAAGTCTTATCAAGGCGTATCAAGTTTCGATTCATTGGATTATTAGACAAAATTCATGTACAAGCCTAGTCGAGCTCTCGACTTATGACACGATACAGTATTCGACCGATATTAAGTATGTGAAAGGGGCCGTGCTCAACCTAAATTTTTGTTCCAACTAAAAGCACTGTCCTCGACTTTGAATCGATATCAACAAGATGCGAGCTGTACTTCTCTATTACAATTAGACTTAGAAAGTCAAGGGCGGTTGACTCTATTTACACGGCCGCGGACCCTAGTTAGATATTGGTTCCATAGTCCTAGCTTAATTTTTTCATTGTTCAAACCAATTCCTTTCATACATCTGAATTCGCCAAGGTTAATTCTTCTCATAGACACAAATAGATCGAAGCAAATTATTTTTCATAAATTGACAAGAGTCGAACTACTGCTATTTCTATATCTATATCTATCTTATTTTTATATTTTATATCCGGTCTAAATCGAGGACATTGACTTCCGTACCAGCTAAAGCCGAGGACAAGTAATACAGTCGAACCAGATTCTTGTTATACCAACTATCGGTCGAGGACGGTGTTTAATTCGAAGCCTTTGTGCGAATCTTTTGTCCCAATCTTCAATGGAGTCACAGCACATTTGTGCTCAAAATACACTGTTTTATTTTTATAAGTTGCACTAACACAATATTCGAAATAAAACTAAGAAAGCTTTCTAAAACGGGTGTTTCCTTCTGTTGATACATTGCCTGTTCTTTATCCTGGACCTCAAAGATCAAACTTTTCTATAGGATTTGCTGATGTCAGGATGTGGTGGTGTCAGCTTTCCGCTCTGGCCTCCGTAGGAAGAATACCCACGAGGCTTGACTAAAAATTTGAATTAATTGTGCGAATTATGACCCCAGAGGCATGTCCCTTATGGTTTCTGAGCACCTTGTACTGCATTCAGTAATTTTTTCTGCATTAAATTCTCTCAATTCGATTGCAAGTTTCGTTATAACATGATCGAGGAACCATGTACAAACAAATGATTCGGCAATTATTATACGCAAAATTAATGTACCTAATTGTTCTGACCCCACTCTAGTCAATTTTGGCCGATCGTTTTTTTGTTGTAGACCGTTAAGTGTGACCTCATTAGAACGCCAGTCAAGCGTAGATTTTTAAAAATATATTTTTTCTGTATTGCTTCTTCGAACAATTATTGAGGTCTAAATTTTAGCAAATTTGTCGAGGTCTAAATTTTTGGCTGAATTCTGTTATAAATAATTCCTTTCTTTCAAAAATGCTAGCATCAAATCAGTTATTTTAACTATAACTGACAAAAATTTTCCTTAACACTGCAGCAAAACATGCGCAGACAAAAATAATAAACAAATTTGTGGGTTAGTGTGAACACTACTAGTCAAACAAATTTAGAAATAACACGTTTGTGAATATTTTAAAAATCAATTGAGTTTAAATCAATTTATTGCAAATTCGTTCCTTTTCGATATCATTGTTGAATCGTTTAAGATTGTTGTGTTAATTGTTGAATCGATTACGTAAATATAATAGCTGCATAAAATTAAGAGGATATTACTGATCTTATTACTCATGAATTCATTTATTTTTATTCATTTATTTTATGAACCTCAGTATTCTATTCATTACTCCATATTATATGGAAAAGTGTCCTATCTCAACTCCAAATGCATTCGTTTGAATTAATAATGTGGATGAGTGTGGCCGGAACATTATGTGCAAACAATAATTTCTTACCTCTCTGTTTAATCTAAAAATGTGCATCAAATCTATTGCGTCCCGGGTCGAGGTGCCCCACATCTAATCAACCGAGAGCACGCTGCCTCTTTGCATACGAGTGTTAAAGGCTATGAGAATTGGTTCAAGTGCATATAAGTCTGGTCAGGTACCTTCTTTCTGGGATGCTGTGATAAAATGCTAATCTGACTTCGATTAGAAAAAAAACCGCATGCGCTGAGAAACCGTTTTGTTCGCATTTTTTCTTCAACCATTTGGAATACTTTTTACTAAGAGTTGTTGGCTCCCCAAAGAGGCAACAACAAAACAGTATTCTGATGCGAGACTAAAATAGGATGGTGCTGTTCAGAACCAAGAGGTCCCGCTGATAACATTTGCCGTTCCTAATTACAATTAATTTTGAATAATTGCGATTTGTAATCTGCACACGTCTTTTATCAATGTAAACTTGTCTAATTTCATCAATTTATTCCAGACCGCGTAGCATTGGCGTACTAAACCAAAGTTTTTCCGAATAATTTCTTTTTTTTTCATTAGCAGTACTTATATAATCAGCTCTTCCTTAGTTCAAATGTCAATTTTTATGAAAAGCTTTTTCAAATATTAATTTCTGGATTAAGTTTTTCCTTAGTTCAACAATTCTACAGCAAATATTTCTGACACATCCCATTTACTTGCAAATTAGGCCAAAATAACATAAATTTTATTTTCAGTTAAAAGCTTAAAATTTTTTGGCCTCAAAATTCCGTTTGCGTAAAACTGTTTTTGAAATATTGAGTTCTGTATTTGATGTTGTTTTGTAGTGTCATTATATAACCTCATTGATTAAAAGTTCACATTTCCTCCTGACGATTTATAAGTTAATATGTTCAAGATTTTCCATTGATATATTTTTGTTGTTATGACACATTTGTTTCTAGAAAACAACAATCGGTTTTTGAGCTTTGTCATTTTTTAATCTTATTTTTTCAACTTACGGATTAGTCCAAGCAGAATGGAAGAATTTTTCTACGTTTATATTTTCATGTAAAGGATTTTTCGCTATCACACTATAATTTTTCTTATATATATATATATATATATATATATATATATATATATATATATATGTATATATATATATATAAATTTTTTGACATTTGTCAATCGTTTCTGTCTATTCGCATTATTACATTGATTGCAGGTCTTATACCACAAAATTACAGGTTTTATAGGATAGAGAATTATTAATTACAGGTTCTCTATATGATACAACGATCTTTCATAAAAATTTTGCGACTTTTGAATATTTGCCAATATATGAGCTAAAATTTTGGTGCCTTCTCCCATTGCAACACTAAAAATTCCATTAGCTGTTGATTTTATTATCTTAATGGCTTGGACAATTTGTAGCAAACTTAAATTGAGGAATTTCAATTTTGTAGGTTCACAATATTTCTTCGTTCTTTTGTTAGACGCAACGCGTCTTCTGGATAATTACACGTTATTATGGCTTCCTATGGAGGTAGAAATGAATCTAATTTTTATAATTTAGTTTCAAAAGGCAAATCGATGAAATAAATTTTTTGCTCTATTAGTTTTTCTTTTGCTTTTGTTTGGTCTTATCCGTTTTCAGAGAATCTAGTCTTTAATATTTACGACCTTAGCTATATTGGCCTCTGAAATCTTCTTGTTTTGGTATCTTGTTCACTTTGGTTATTGCTGCTGCTAAGTTGTCATTTTTTGGTTCTGTTCGTTGGTTTTCTTAACTTCAGTTTTCAACCACAAAGTTTAGCAATATGCTCATTGCCGAATGCAAAAGAAGCGAGACAAATGCAACATGTGTCTGTTACAGCAACAGTCTAGAAGACAAGACAAATTTGAAAAAAAATAGACTATTGTATGTGTAAATAAAAATGACGCCTGTAATCGCTAAAATCTTTTCAATTTATTGTCTTTTCAGGTGCCAAAAGGCTCCCATAAATGAACAGAGCAGCATAATGCAAAAAACAATCTGGAGCTCTATAAAGCAGCTTATGTCATAATTAATTCTTTCCATATGGTTCCCAGCACCATATTGAAAATTGTCTATCTAAAACAAAACTGAGATTCTCCACTTCTTAGCATTGATTGAACAATCTTATTTTCAACTGTTTTCAGTGTATGAAAACTGTTTTGGGTACCGAAAATTGCCAGGTTTGATGGTTGCTTTTTTCTAGTATTTTTCTGTGGATGGCAAATTGCCTCAGTCATATAGCTCCAGATTTCTTTGATAAGAGCTACGATAGGGATATCCCGTTCTTGAAAATAGTTCAAAAATAGTTTGCGTTTGTTTCGTTCACGTGATATACACTAGATCAATCTGGCATGACCAGATTACATTGTTCTGAGGAGCCAAAGCAAAATGGAAAAGGCAAGTCATATTTTTATAAGAGAATCTAACCTAAATTTGCGATTTGTATCTCCAAACCTCTCCATCATAGAATGACGCAGGCTTGGCCCATCAGAAATGCTTTTTTAATTGATGCCAAAAGTTGAACAAATTAGATATTTTATTTTCGTTTATATATCTTTGATTAACGTTTTCCTCTGGTTCTATAGTTCAGCGCGTCTTCACAGACTTCATGACTGTTTCGTCTGTCCTGAATTAATGGCATGTGAAAAAATTATGGAAATAAATATGATTTTTTACAGTTTGAATATCGTAGTTGTCCTAGAGTAAGCTGGTTTATTCGGTCCTTTTAACGTATGACGCTTCAAATGTTGCCAGGAACTTCACAGTATTTCTTGAATTTTTCGCTCCAACAGTATATTAACTTCGTTTTTTCTTTTAACTATTATGCTAAAGTATGGCTAAACAAATTCGAGCAAATCTGCTATCGGCATCAGTTCGGTTTGTTTTATGATTTGGTCGTTTTTGACGAACTCCGATGACCAGGTTATGAGGAAAAGTATGTAGAATCCGTAAGTTTGCCAGAAGATTGAGGTTTGTAAGACACATTAGTTTTGTATAAGTTTTGGTTACAAAAAGAGCGAAATTATTTGAAGATTTATGCAGGACTTTTACAAAACCAATATACAAATTTAGTTTGGCAAATTTACGGATTTTTCAAACTATTTAGTGATTCCGCATAAAATGGTCATTTGAAATAGTCACAAACGATAAAATGATTAGTAATGAAGAATGAAGATGAAAATGTGTAACATTCATAGCTCGCACATTTCAGTTAGGGTATTCAGTCGTACTGTGAATTTTGCTCGGTCCCTTCCAAAAGTTATGTTTTCGGAAAATTAAATAATTGGCTCTGATTCGTCAACTGAATTTTGATTAGAACAATTATTTTGCTTAGAATCAAATGCCAGTCAATTTAACCGTAAAAAATTTTGAAATAATGACATCACCCCAGTGGAAAATCTGCTGAAAGAAAAAAGCGATCGAGATAATGGAGAGCTATAAGATTATTTTAATGGAGGCATGGAATCAATGACTAACAGTGCAATATGTTTCATAATGAGCATTAAGTGAACACATATATTGCTTTCAGTGGACAGCTAATGGCTGTTAAGACTTTAAATAAAATTTTTCGAAATTTTTTTGAAAATTAACCAATCATAAACTTATTATTGTGAACTGTAAGTCAGTCTCAGTGATGACAGCACCCTCTTCCTTCCTACTGTGACCAAATTTAGTCTGGATACCGGTTTTATTTTCTAAATTTTGGTTATATGACTTCACAAGATTTCAAAAAAAAATTAAATTTTTTTTGTATATTTCAGTATTATTGGATACTTTTGAAATCTTATCGCGTTATCCTAACACTGATAGCTCCAATTGGCTTAAGGAAAACATTCACTGGATCACAGATAAAGTTTTCAGAGAAAAAATTATGGCTGAAATGGCTTCGAAATTTTCTTCTCACACTTTTCTACGAAATTTTTGGTTTTTGCCTGTTTTTGTTTTTGTTTTCATAGTCATAGGACTTGTTGGGATGTCTTTTTGATCACCTATGCATGACAAACATCCCTGTACTCCCGTCGGGGCATACTTCAGCGTTTTTATTGACTTCGTTGAAAGCTATTGAATTTAATGTCTGTTAAGTTTCTCAAAAACTTCCTGGTTCCATTAAATTTGTTCATAATAGTGTTTTTGAAGTTATAATGACTTGAAAGCAATCTTTTTGTTGTTTAAAAACTAATTGAACATAGAAAATTGTTTTGTGAAAAAATCATTTGTTAATGCCTTCGACACAATTTTTGTCCTGAATTTGCTGTTTTTGCTTGTTTTTGTTCTTTAAACAAAGAAATGAATGATGTTACTCGAACAAGTCATTCTATGCTGAATAGTCTTCAGTTTATGATATATATTTCCAAAAATTTTTCAAACTTTCCAGTTTTTGTTGTTCTTTTCGTCAAATTGTAACTTATTTTCATCAATGAGAGGTCCCATCAAATTTCTTGTATTTCAAAAAAAAACGTATCTGCTGATATTGTTTGTCACTGATGCTTGGTTTTTTGGGCACCATGCCTTTTTTCTAAACGTTTCTCGAGTGGTCAGTTTTTGTGTTTCTTTTTTCTTCTTTCAGAACGATTGCGTAATAACAGATCGCCATGGTTTTCAATTGTGGCCAAACTAAACTTTTTTAATAGCTCAGTACCAATCCTTCAGCTGAATTAGTAGAAATAAAAACTGATTTAATAATACATAATATTCGGGTAACAGCTAATGATTTTAATGGTAGCAATAGTTTGTGTTTTCGCAATAGTTTTTGTAACTTTTTAAGTTTTTCTTTAGTTCGTTTCTATTGCTGAATATAACCGAAGACAGGTTCTTTTGGTTTTTTAATGACTTTTTAATAATTTATCAAAGAATTTTTAGATAAAAGTTAATAATTTTTAAGACTTTTGAAATTTCTATGTTTAATAAATGTTGATTAATTTTTCAATTTCGCCTCCTTGTTCGTTCTTTTTGTAGACTTCTTACATAGTCTCATTAAGAAAACTTTCCATCTGCTGTATTTTTAGTAGAAAATATTTTTGTGTAGTTAAGGTTTTATCTGACTGCATTTTGACGTTGTTACTATGTGCTTTTAATTTTACATATTCAATTTTTGCCGTGAAATTTATAATTTTGCCAATTTTGTTGTTTGTTTTCTTTGTCTCGTAGTCTTTCTATTGTCAGATCTTGTTGGCGGTGTAATGATGCATGGCATTTTGTATTTCAATTACTAGTTAGGTTATGTAACGATCTTTTTAAACTCAAACATCTATTTTTGATATCTCTTCATTTGGTTGAATATTAAGTCAAAAATGTAGATGAGCACGGCTCGGAACATCATGTGCAAACGCACATTAACGAGCCTCCTTGTCTGGAATTAGGTCTCACCTGTTTCTCAGTTTTGTAACTTGAAATTTTGTTGCCTCTCACTGCCACTTTTAGATTAATCTGTGATTTTTCCCCAAAATAATCGATTAATGAGGCATAAGTTTAGATGAAAGTTTAATAGAAATCAAATGGGTTGAATAATTGCATATAAGGGTTCAATATTATTAAATTTCAGACAGTATGTTTTCCACGATGAGTTTTCTATTTATGACAGGATTTTTTTTGATATCTGTTGAAAGCAAGTCTTTCGATCGTCGGGAGCATAACAAAAAAAAGAACCATCTATATTTACAATGCTGTTTAGAGCCAGCATCGGCATCAGATAAATTGAAAAAATTTTGCAGCATGCATCGATTTTTGTCCGCGTAGTGCTTTCCAATATTTCGAGAAACGTAAAATGTAGAAACCCGGTTTGAATGATTCCGCCCAAAATGACGTAAGAGTGGGGCTGCAATGAGAGGATCTTTTAAGAAAATGCAGTTCAAAACTCTTACATCTTTTTGAGCTGCATAGGGCTTCCAACGGGGGTACAATGGTGCAAGAATGAGGGTCTAAAAGACAAACTAACCCCCACTCTTACATCTTTTGGTCTGTCAGGGGGGTAAAGCGATGTGAGAGTTCGGGGTTAAGGGAAAAATTACCCCCAAACTCTCACATCGTTTTACCCCCCTTGACAGACCAAAAAGATGTGAGAGTGGGGGGGGGGGGGTTAATTGGTCTTTTACACCCTGACTCTTACACCATTTTACCCCCTTGGAAGCCCAATGCAGCCCAAAAAGACGTAAGAGTTTTGAGCTGCATTTTCCTAAAAAATCTTCCCATTGCAGCCCCAATCTTACATCATTTTACCCCCCTTGGCGGCCCAACTCTTACTTCATTTTACCCCCTCAATCTTAAATTGTTTTAGTCCCATACCTGAAGACTGCCAGTCTTGAACGCTTAACCTCTGTACCCTCAGTTGCATCGCCTTAACCTCCAGACCATCAATGCTTGTCCAACTCTTGCTTGTCTAATTCTTGAACTCAATACATCAATTGCTTGTTCAACTCAAGAATATCGATGCTTGTTCAACTCTTGTCCCATCTCATCAAACTACCCCCTCACTCTTACATCGTTGTAACCCCTCAGAACAAATTACCCCTCACTCTTACATCATTTTACCCCCTTGGCAGCCCAACTCTTACATCATTTTACCCCCTCTCAACAAATTAACCCCTCACTCTTACACCATTTTACCCACTCTGAACAAATAACTTCTCACTGTTACACCATTTTACCCCCTTGGCAGCCCAACTCTTAACTCATTTTAGCCACTCTGGACAAATTACCCTTCACTCTTACACCAATTTACCCCCTTGGCAGTTCAACTTTTACATCATTTTACCCCCACTCTTACATGGCAATTTTAATCAAGGTGGGTAATTCCTCAAAAGTCCTCCCATTGCAGCCCATTGCAGCCCACTCTTACATGGCAATTTTAGTCATTGGTGGGGTAAATCCTGAAAAGTCCTCCCATTGCAGCCCACTCTTTTATGGCAATTTTAGTCAGGGGGTAATTCCTCAAAAGTCATTCCCTTGCAGCCCATTCCAGCCCCCTCTTACATGGTAATTTCAGTCAGGGGGTAATTCCTGAAAAGTCCTCCCATTGCAGCCCATTGCAGCCCACTTCTACATGGCAATTTTAGTCAGGGGGGTTAATTCCTCAAAAATTCTCCCATTGCAGCCCGCTCTTACATGGCAATGTCAGTCAGGGGGTAATTCCTGAAAAGTCCTCCCATTGCAGCCCATTGCAGCCCACTTCTACATGGCAATTTTAGTCAGGGGGGTTAATTCCTCAAAAACTCTCCCATTGCAGCCCGCTCTTACATGGCAATGTCAGTCAGGGGGTAATTCCTGAAAAGTCCTCCCATTGCAGCCCATTGCAGCCCACTTCTACATGGCAATTTTAGTCAGGGGGGAGGTTAATTCCTCAAAAGTCCTCCCATTGCAGCCCGCTCTTACATGGCAATGTCAGTCAGGGGGTAATTCCTGAAAAGTCCTCCCATTGCAGCCCATTGCAGCCCACTTCTACATGGCAATTTTAGTCAGGGGGGTTAATTCCTCAAAAATTTTCCCATTGCAGCCCAACTCTTACATCATTTTACCCCCTCTGAACAAATTACCCCCACACTCTTACATCAATTTACCCCCCATAGACAAATTACCCCCACTCTTACAACAAATTGGGAAGATTTTTTGGAGGACATTCGACCCGGGAAGTGATAAAAAGGACTAAGTCATCAGACGTCAGCTATTCCATCCTAATTAGGGAACTATTATTTTCTGTTTGCCATTGAGCGGATTAAAGTGGATGAGATTTTGCGCAAAGTTCAGCATTTTCGTCAATAAGATTCTGAATCACAATTTAATATATTGTAACCTCAGAAAAAAATTCGAGTGGATTATTCTGAAACACATGACTTAGTCATAAGAAATCTGGTACAGTGAAAAGAAAAGAAACCCGTAGTTAGTGTGTACCACCTTGGTAATGACTATGGACGACAACCATAGACTAAAGAAATAACGATTTATGGGGCTAAAACGTGTTTTTTTACTCGTTTAAGATTATAAAACGAAAATTGTCAAACATATGTTAATGTACGCTTCAGATGCAAATGAAAACACATCAGTATTATATAATAATTTATCTAAAAAAAAACACCAGCGCAATTTTTGGAAAAGATTAAATAAGTCTTTTCAAGAGAAACTGCCGATTAAAGCTGCAGATTAGTATCTTACCATCGCTAATTTTTGAGGGCCTCTTAGAGCAGTTAACAAATCTAACAAATTGGTCAATTAAGTTGCATTGGCAGAATTTGTGTTTCAAAAACCAGCGTGACTGTTGATCAATGGTAATTATCTTTCTTTGAGTGTCAATTCTCAGAGAAAATCTTGCTTAAGCAGTAGTTATGATAAAATGAGACAGACACAGGGACATAGGAATAAGGAGAAAAAACTTCTTGGATAAAAAAAAAGAAAAATTGGCTTTCTTTTCTATTTCCCTCTTATTTGGTGGGCAGTTATTGGATTTTTAGACGCCTCAAATTGACAACGGGGAGAATTGTTGGGTTATCAACCTATGGACTATCAATATCAAAATCAACTTAAAAAATTTTTTTGCTTAGAATATCTTCTCTACCCTTTTCCCCTCAAAATCTGTCAGATTGAGTTAAATTTGTTTAAAAACATGAAAATATGACTGAGAAATTAAACTTGCAATCTTTCATTTTCTCTTCAAAATAATTTTATTTTTAGTTACTACTAGGTTGCACGAAACAATCGTTTTGTTATTAGATCAATGCTCTCGTCGCTAAAATATACAGAAAAGGTTATCTAAACTTGAAATTGTTTTTTTTTGTTTTTTGTGAGCTTGTGTGTGCGTGTGTAAATGCGTGTTTGTATGTATGTGCGTGTTTTTGCGCGTGTCTAGGTTTGTGTGTGTGTGTGTGTGTGGGTGGGTGATTCTGTTGCGCGTGAGTATATGTAAGTGCGTGTGTGGTGTATGTTATTGTGTGTCTACGTGTGCTTGTGTTTGTGTGTGTATATATGTGTGCGTGAGCGTTTGTTGAGTGTTGTTTGCGTGCGTGTGTGCGGGTTTAATTGAGTGTGTTTGTTTGTTTCGTGTGAGTGTGTAAAAATATGTGCATGTGTGTTGTGTCTGTGTGCATTTGTGTGTTTGTTTGTTTGTGTGTGTGTGTGTGTGAGAGAGAGAAAGAGAGTGAATGTGTGTCTGTATGGGTGTGTGTGTTTGTTTCTGTGCGTTTTTAATTCCACTGCGTGTGAGTCTGTGTAATTATGTGTATGTGTGTGTGTTTGTTTGTTGTGTCTGCGTGTATTTGTGTGTGTGTGTGAGTGCGTGCATCTGAGTGCGTTTTTTAAGTGAATGAGTGAGTGAGTCAGTGAGTGAGTTAGTGAGTGCGTGAGTGAGTGGATATGTGTCTGTATGTATGTATGTGTGTGTGTGTTTGTGTGCGTGTTTAAGTGTGTGTGTTTTTTGTAAGTGTGTGTGGGTGTGTTTTGTTTGTGTATCTTTTTAAATTTATTTGTTTGTTTTGTGTATGTGTGTGTAAGTGTGCGTGCGTGCGTGCTTGCCTACGTGTGTACGTATGTGAGCGTGTGTGTGTGTTTTCGTGTGTGTTCGCATGTGTTTTCGAATGATCTATAGCAAAACTTATAACCAACAGATATTTTTGGCGGAAAACACTTGTTATAGAGAAATTCATCTATAATACTGACAATTGATCAAGTGTTGAAAACGTTTAAAGAACATCCACTCGTCTATTTTTCGTTTTACCATCTCTCTTATCCTTCTACTGAAAAACAGCATTTGGAACGTAGATTGTTGGGGTCTGTAATGATTAAGAAACAAAAATGTACCAGTATATATGTTGCTGTTTTGGATCTTATGGAGGCACGCCTTCGACTATTGTGTCTAGCCTAACACCAATTCAGTTGAATGTACTACTTTGAACAGATTAAGAAATTGTTTCTTGGTCGTACTCACAAACCCAATTTGTGTAATACATTCACTTAATACACTGTTGATAACACGAACTTAAATCAGTATTCGCATAAAACTATCATATGTGCAAACCTCATTACTGGTTCTAAAACTAGACCACGTTTTACTGATGCTTATTTAGCTCTTACGATTAGGAGCGAAACCAAACTGAACTTTTGATCAAGTTTTGCACTTTTCTTCTTAATTTAGCCCCATTTCTGTCCATTATAGAGTTTAAACCTCAGAAATGCTTTTGTAAATAACAGTTTTCATACCTCCCCAAGAATTCCAATCGCATACACTACCATTATTGTTTCATCTTCATTCAAAAGTAGGTAAAACAAACTGCTTTGCTGTCTCATTTTAAATCGACATCTTAAAAGCAAATATCAAAATTGTGTTTTCTTTGTATTTGATCTTTACACTTTCAGCATAACTTGCAGTGTATACCTTTTGAGAAAATTCAAGAGATATCTGAAACTGATGTGAAAGTTTGCGAAAGTGCTGAGAAATATTTGTTATAAAGTACAAACTTTTGTCTGAAATTTTGTTTACGTTGTGGGCTTGCACGATATGGAACACAATATGGACCATATGTCCATGAACAATGGATCAATGATGATGATGATGCAGGTAAAAAACATTGTTTTTTTGCTGAAAGTTTTTTTTCAAACCCTGCAGCCATTTTCTTAAAGAATTAATTAGTGCTAAGGCCCTAGCTGAGAGATCGCCCTTTGAAAAGACTTTAGGTTGACCGGAAAGGAAAAATGAATGCCCTAGGCCACAATTCGACCAAATTGTCAGCATTGTATGGTAAAATGCTGACAATTTGGTCGACTTGAAGCCGAGAGCATTGAAAAATGTTGTCTATCACTGGTTGGCTTAGAAACATGAAATTACACTGACATACTGGTAGATATCAAATCGTCAGTCGGAAAAAAGCTTTTCAATAAAATTTTTTCTGCCACCAATTTTACAAATTGTGCAACATTGCTTTACGGTCAGTTGAAAGTAGAGCTCAACTCAAACTAAACGTGAGTTTGAAATTTCCGTGTAGCATTCTGAAACAAGAAGTAATTAGTGTAGAGTGAAATCTGAAAAAACGAATATACGAAAATAAAATTTAATATTTTTGGAAAATTTTTTTCGGATAGACTTTCAATCCTAGCGCCAAATATAGTGATTGAAAGTAGACATAAATTAAACTAGACATGAAATTAACACAATATTGCAAAAATTTGAATCCCGGATATTTGGAAAATAAATTCAGTCTGATCCGTTGATTTTTGAGATATTTGAGTGGAACTGAAAGCTCACAGTGCTTATTAATGCGCTGTTTAAGTTTTAAAATAAAACGCATGAATTAATTTTTTCATGATTTCAGTAAACGCTGTTTTTCTCATTAATTTTATTCAAACGCAATATCATTTCGTTGTCCAAGTAAGTATTGTAAATTTTAAGCTAATTCTTGAATTACTAGTATTATTATTTTCAAATTGAAAATTGGACGAACCCGGTTTTGCTTATCTTTTCGCATTTATCAAACTGTTGCTCAGCATTTTGGCGGAATAAAATTCAATTTTTCTTTAAAATTTTTTATTTGTTATCAAGGCATAGAATTATTAGAATTTTGAGACTAAACTTTCCACAAAAGTAGAGATAGATGGATGTCTGATAACAACAAAATTTTGAATAGTGACTTTGTTCAATTTTTTTCCTTTTCTGTTGTTTCTTTTCAATTCTTTATTCGTTGTCTTTTGTTTATTGCTTTTATACTTGCTCTCTGCAAAACATTACTAAAGATGTTGATTTGAGCCTCATCGGTACCTTTTGAATTGTTTATGCTGCAGTCTTTTGTTTTGGTGAGTCTAATGTTATGTTTTTAATAGATGTAGAATATCATGCCATCTGTTGTTGAATAATTTTGACCAGGAACAACTCATTTGTTTGGCAAAAAAATCATTGATTCTAGCTGGCTCATCAAAGCTCCATTATTTCTAACGATTTGTAAATTAATCATAATTCTAAGCAAAGTCATCTGCATCATCAAGAGAACTTGCTGCAGATTTGAAAAAGTAGTGATAAAACAATTTTATAGCAAGTAAGGTTTGGTAAATCAAAAAATTGTTCATCTTGTGTTCCTTTTCCACTCAAAAGATCGTTCGAAAGTTTTTCTTCGTTAAATTTTTTCAATTAGTTTTGATTTTTGTAGCGCAAATCTGCAGAAAAACGTATTGATCAAGTAAGGGTGTTTTGTTTCAGTTTATTATTTTGAACCAATAAAAAAGACATTCGGATCAAGGCCGACTATTTTTCTCCGAAAACAAATCTAAACAGTGTATTCTCTATTCCTACACTTTAAAATTGTGATCCTTTAACGTCACTCATATATATATATATATATATATATATATATATATATATATATATATATATATATATATTAACAACCTTATGTTTTGGAATTTATGGTATCGAATTGTTTCTATACTATTTTAATTTGGAGAACTAATGTCTACCCTTGTCTATGTGTTTAAATTCTTTATATATTTTTTTTTGGTTTATAGTCATTTTCTATTTTAAATTTAAAACATTGATTGGAATTGGTATTCGAACTTTAACAGAAATTTGTTTGATAAAAGAACACCTAAAGGTTTCTTAAGGTCTAGAGATTGAGTTTCTAATTTTTTCGGGTTTACTATTTTGTTTCTCATTATCTGACGGCAGATCGAACAATAACAATTTCTGTTCCTTAACTCCCAATTAATTGCATTTGAAAACCTAAAAAATAATTGTTGGTGTAAATAATTGTTCTGAACCTGGAAAAATGACGCAAGGAAATTTTTTCCCGCGTGGAAAAAATTTGATATTGTTGACCCTAAAACAATTTTCGTTAAAAAACAAATAAATCGATTCAAATAATTGTACCGCAAACATGTGGATGCTTACAATTGCTCAACACATTTTCTCAAATTAAAACAGGAAATGCAGTGTGGCTTTCATAAAAAGGCAACTTGCTGTTATTTCTCCAGTTCTGTCAAACTTAGCTGCTAGCTTATTTTTCATTTTATAGTTGACTATATCTTTTAATAAGACACCACCGCAAATGCTTACGTTTGTAACGCTTAGAAAACCTTAATCTGACTAGATGATAGTACCTATTATCTAGTCAGCATGAATTTACTTGAGTAAATAGTTTGTTAAATTATTTGTGTCATGAGACAGATAAAACGAAACACACTTTTTGGTTTCAAATTAATATCTCTAATATATGAAATTCGTTGAACATTAATGAACCCCATCAAAACAGGATTCGACTAGATCCCTTTCACCAGATTGTAATCTAAAGTTCCAAACGATAAAAGAAACTAAAAAAAAGGTTACGCTAAAACTTGATGCACAATTCAACTTGATTCCGTTTTTCAAAATCAACGCCGTTTTTACATGAAATTCTTCGGTCAATTTTTGAAAACAACACTAATGAGTGAAAATGTTGGAAAAATTTACAGTCACACCGAGACGAAAATTCTACCCGAAAACAAACTGAGATTTATTTTAGGTTAAGAAAAATGTAGCAGTGGCATTAAGTTGATGAGGATCAGATAAAATAGTAAACCTAAGTTTCAAAAAAATGCTCACAATCTTCCGAAGATTCATAGTGAAGAAAAAAACCATTTGTTCAACTGTTCGTTGTGCTCTTCTCTTTACATTATAGTCTTTTTTTAATAAATTTTGGGCAGAGATTTCTGTTTTGCGCTGTCGGCAATCATTTGAGATATTTAGTGTTGCCTTTATAAAAAAACCCATTACAAACGTTGCCTTTATAAAAAAAACCCATTTACAAACGTAATTGTTGATCCTAAAGCAGTTTTTGTTAAAAGAAAATTCATCGGTTCAAATAATTGCGCCTAAGCTGTCTCAATTGTAGCGCAAAACTTTGGATACTTACATTTATTCAATTCATATTTTCAGTATTCTCAGATTTAAAAAAAGAAATGCAGAGTGGTTTTCATAAAATTGGACAAGATTATCAGAAATAAACTTTCACAAAATTACGTCGAAGTGTGATAATTTGCTACATAAATAACACGGCAATACCTCAGTAGCCCGTCCCCCATGAGCTTGATATGATGCTACCACAAACGAAGGTAAGAACGAACTAACCGCTGAAGTATGATAATAATACCCCAGTCCATAAATCGACGCTTTTATGCGTAAGGACATCGCGGGCATGTTCGGTAAGCACACTGACTATGAGTTTGATCAGATTTGAATAACTCCTTTTTCCCATCGAAACTCACTATTTTTTGGAAAATTTGAAAGAACTTGCTTAGATGAAACTAAGCAGAGAGACCAAGATAGAGAATCCAAAACAAAAATTATTGGTGTTTTGAACTGTCCTTATATAGGGGAACTTATAAACCATGTTCCGTTTCATTTGAATAGCTCCTTCACCCGGTTGAAATCCACTGTTTTTGAAAATTATTATTCACTTACATACAACTAAAAACTGATGAAATTTATATAGGGGAATTTACATGCCAAGTTTGATTTCATTCGATTAATTCACTGACTCGATTGAGAGACCAAACACATCGACGAGTTTCTTACGTTTGAGACCGAACATACAGAACAAAATACCGACTATTTTTTACGTTATCGTTGCTCGGTGTTTTGGGCTGGGGTAGGCTTGTAAACGCAAGTGTTAATTTGCGTTCGCAATCCATATCAAACGTAAAAATTGGACGATATCAAAGGAATATTATAGCATTGGGTATTTTGTCACATAAGTTGTTTTAATAATGAAAAATGTCATTGTAAAATGATATTTTCTTTAAAAATCTTTGGAGTCGTTTGACAGAAATTTGGCAGGAATGTCATTATCACTCCGTTATTTTGTTTGTAAAACTAACTCAATTGTAAATAATTGAAAATTCGGCACCAAATGACAAACACACTGTTGCAAAAACTTTCTTTGAGAGATCAAAAGGTTTTGAGTATTTAGGACATCACTTTTTAGCAGTTGTTCACATTAACCGTTTCACAGTTTGAAATTAGCTTCACAGATTATTTTAACTGTGCTGTTCACTCCACGACTTTCATGAACGAGGACAGTTTGGGAATTTAATCCATGGTTTATTTAATGAGAACAGCGCATCCTTTTCTTATTCACTGTGTGTTTCAGTTGATTGGAAAAAATAGAATATTTACGTTATATTTTTCTGCTTTAAACTGCTTGCCACTACAGAATTTTACAAAATTTGCTTGGAATACATTTTTCGTTCGCTATATGTATTGCTGCAAAATATCTGTCAGAACTAAAGTTAAATTTGAAATTGATTACTTGTTTTACATTTAACTACATTCATACACGACAGAATTTGCTCCTTATAATGTTAACTCACGTTAGTGGCTATATCTACATCATTTTTTAGCAGTTAATAGCAGTTTCAATCAAAGTAACAAAAATACGGTTGCCAAAAAAATTTGGGACAAAAGAAAACCATTGTGGATGGTATTGACACTGTTTTCACATCTCACTTTTTTGCAATGCACCTCACGTATCCCAGGTGAAAAAATGACTTCAAACTAATCATCGACAATAACTAGAAATGTGAATTCTCAGGTTTCCATGCTAATTAACGCGAGGTTGTTGAAACCACACGACTTTAATGCAATTTGAATGTGAAAACAATTATAAAATTGAAACAGAAAATGATAACAACTTGCGCAGGTTTTGACAATGAAAGTCATGCTGAGCTCATCAGAGTCCAGTTTGGTTGCTAATTATTTTTTTTAAAGAACTTTGAGTTTGGGATGAAGGTTTGGAGGAAGGTTTTCAAGAATAGTTTTTTAAAAAAAGTTTTGCCAGAATATAATAGAATTAATTCCAAAAATTGATTTAATGATTTAAAACTTTCGTATATTTGACCCGCTTAGCTAGACGTTAGCTTTTCATTTGCATAAAGCTCAACAACAATTCCATGCTATAAGATTCCATGCTATAAGAAAACCACTGCGGATGGTGTTGACCTCCACAATTTTTTTTAGGTAATTAGATTTGTTCTTGAAGACAATATTTTGTTTATTTGAGTACTTTTCAGTAGAATTTCTAATAGATTTCCAAATTCCACAACAGTTAACTAAAAATGTTGAAAGTTTTTTTCTTTTATGTAAATCTTTCGATTTTAAAAACATCTCAAGAAAATAACTGGTCCTTTCGAAAAACGAAAACAGACTTGTCTTCTCACTATTAGAATAGCACAAAATTAAATTTTGAATGTGAAAAAACACTAGTTGCTTGGAATTCGTCAACAGTTTTTTTTAAGAGTGTTTAATCAATTTTGGAGTGTTTACAAACGACGCTCATTTTACAGTTCATTCAAACAGTTGACTTTTAAATGCTCTTTTTTTTCAATACACAAAATCGTTTCGTGCACATTGAATTGAACAGATTCTCATAGTTGCCTTTAAATAGAACATTTTCTTGTTAAGATAAAAGAAATGAATATAGATAACAACTTCCCAACCTGCTGTCAACTTTTGTTTGCTGACTATCAAAAACTGGTTGATAAATGCATGGAAAAATTTACTCCCGATTCAATGGTGCTGTGTGAATTTCCTCCTTTTAGGGAGATACCTATAAACAGTGGTAAAAATGAAGTGTTCCAACCTACAATCCACGCATCACACGTTTCAACCAACTGTACCATGACAATGTGCATTTAAATTATAAGTTGGGAATACCATTCCTGAAAAACATACTGCTAGCATACCTATTAAAAACCTCAAATGGGGTTATTGACTTCAGTAAAGTAACATCTAACGCTTCTTATAAAATCAAAATAAGTTCTCTAATTATCAGCAACGCTACTTTTCAAACTCTCCAAACAACAACCAATCATTTAATCGTTATCATCCATATTAATTGTTGTCAAACCTTGAGATTTAGATGAAATAAATCGAAACATTTTGATAGTTTGTTCGATTCATTGGGCACGAGCGGTTCGACATCAATAACTGAATATATTGTTGCTGTATTTCTAATAAATTTATGTTAGTTTTTTTTGACGAGGCAAACAGTGGTTTTAAACTTTCCCAAGCCCGTGAGCCTCAATTATAACTCTAAATTGACAAAAGTTGATTTGTGTTTGATAAAAAGTGACCTGTTGAAAGTTTTCGGCTTCGTATGTTTTTCCTAATCTGGGCTATTTTTCCTTCTAAATGTTCATTTACTTATGTTAATTCACGGGGATATTGAAAAAAACCCGGGGCCTTTGGAAACGTTAAGCAGTATACACACAAAATGTTAAAAATGGCCCATGCAACTGAAAATTGTGCATGCTAACTGTCAAAGTATCCAGAAAAAACATCTACAGTTGAAAAGTTTACTCAATGACATTGGTCCAGATTGTTATTATGGTTTAACAGAAACCTGGTTGAACAGTACTGATAGTAATAGTTTTTATAACCCTAATCCCTATCAGTTTGATATCCACAGATATGATCGACAGGATAAAAAAGGAGGAGCATTATTATTATTAGTACCAAAATTTTTCTATTCGAAAATCAGGTATGACCTTAACAACATGTCCAAAACTTTTGAAAGTCTATGGGTTGAATGCAAATTATCCTCTCACAAAAGTATATTGATTAATATTTCTTACAATCCAAATAAGCAATTTTGTTCACAGTTTTTGGATGAATTGGCTTTATGCATTGATAAGGCTTCCACTGAAAATAAATCAATATGCCTAATAGGAGATTACAACTTTAATTACGTGAACAACAAAGAAAAACAGAAGCTGGATACAATTATTCTACCTTACGTTATGCACTTGATGAATTCAAGAACTGCAACCAGGCACCAGAACGTTAGCTGCAGTTTATTAGATTATATCATAACTGATAATGGGCTGAGAGGGAAATACTTTTATGTATTCGACTCTCCCATCAAAAGCGATCATCTAGCACAAATTCTGTTCACTGATTTCACGCTGACTCAAAAACAAAAACCACTCAGGAAATGGGTATTTGATAAGCGTAATTACGATCCCCTTCAATTCAGAAATTCTCTAAATTACATTAACTGGAGCCTCATCTATGAATCTAATGATATCGAAGAAATGTTTTCACGTTTTGAACGTCTGATTGCAAATATAATCAGATTACATGCACCCATCAGAAAAATTTTTATACGAAACCACAAACCTAATTTTTTACTTGCAGATAAGTTTGTCTCAAACACAACAAAAAGCCTCAATAAAAAGAGGTACGAATTTCTACTATCAGAAAATTTTGATAATTCCCTAAAACTGAAAGATCTGACGAGTAAAGAGTATCTGAAAGATTATGAACGCTTCCAAACACAATTGATTGAGTCTGCTAACAGCTCCAGGAAACAATGGAATCTGATTAACGAAGTCAGAAATAAGTCTAGAACTGGAACTAAAATCCTCTCTTTAAATAACTGCTTCGAGGATGTAATAACTGACAGCAAAAAAAATAGCGAATTTGCTGAACTACAAATTTAGTAAACTTGGTGAATATCTTTTGAATAAACCAACCATTAATCAAACTTTTCAGCAGGTCAACCCTAATATGTTCTTGTTTCGTTTCTTTACAACATTTGAGTGTTGTAAAGCTCTCAACAACCTCAATAAAAACAAACCATTGGGTCCTTCGACTATTCCGGCTTGAGCATTAAAAGATGGTGCTCGTATTTTAGCAGAAGCGATATGTTTTCTTTTTAACGGATTTCTTAAACAAAACAAATTTCCTTCTCTACTGAAGTTCGCAAATATTACACCTATCCTTAAAAAAGGAGACACTGAAAATCCGCTGAATTATAGGCCTTTTTCTATAACGCCTGCTTAGTCAAAAGTTCTTGAGATATTAATCAAAGATCAAATAGAGGAACACCTATCAAAACACAACCTCCTATCGGAAACACAGTTTGGTTTCAGAACAACTTTTTCAACAATTGATGCTCTTGTTTATCTGACAGAAACTGTAAGACAGAAACTTGATGGAAAAAAAAGTGGTCACTGCTGCGTTTTTAGATTTTTCAAAAGCTTTTGATTCAATTGACCACTCGTTTTTACTAGAAAAACTTAAACACCTTGGTTTCTCCTCTTCGGCTATCCTTTTCATTAAGAGTTACCTCAGTGACCGACATCAACGAGTAGTGATACCAGAAGCTGAATCTGACTGGCTGGAGGTCAGGCAAGGTGTTCCACAAGGCACAGTTTTAGGACCACTCCTTTTCAACCTATATGTAAATGACCTACCAACTTTCATCAGCTGCAGTTTAATCCAATACGCTGACGATGCAGTTGTTTATACTTTCGGCAAAAAAATCACTGATTGCAAGCTTAATTTAGAGAAATCAATATCTTCTCTTGTTGACTATTTTTTATACCATTCTTTAAAACTGAATTCAGAAAAAACTGAGTTCATTGCCTTTGGCACTTCATCCGCAGCAGAGTCTATTAAAGTTGACAACCATATAATAAAAGAAGTTGAGAATGTGAAATATCTCGGAGTAATTTTGGACAAAAAATTGTTGTACCAACATCAAGTTAAACAAATACTCAGTAAGATGGTGCAAGGAATAAAAACACTTTATGTCCTGAGAAACGTAGTACCATGCCATTTGCGCAAAATCCTACTGAATTCTCTTGTGATCAGTCACCTCCAGTACTCAGCTGCTTTCGTCAATTTCAAAAAATCTTCTGACAACCTTAGAAAAACAACTCAATTGGGCAGTTAAAGCTTGTTATTTTCAACGATTTAACAGTTCATCACTTAGTATCAAACTAGATAATTATATACTGCCAAATAAACAATTGCTTGAATACACAACAGCACTGTATGTCAATCAACTCTTGACATTTGAGAAGCCTGCCTTCCATAGAATAACAGTACTTAGCCTGCCAACTTATAAGTTTTACAGACATTCAAGAACGAAAACTATTTTTTTTGAAGAGAGGTCAAAAACATCATGGCTGGACAAAAGTATCATCCGAAGAGGCTTATCATTTAATAATTGTCTTGAAAAAAACTTAAAAGAGAATGAGTCAAACATTCGGGTTAAAAAATTTTTCAAAAACTACTTTTTCCAACAATTTCAGAAGGACCCAATGGGACCCATTGTCGGCAATGTTTCTTGGAAAGCTTTTAAATTTAACTAACGCTTCATTTTTGATTTTGTATTCTCACATGGGAGCTTAGAATTTGTTTCTTCTACCTAGAGAAGAAAATCTTTTATCTGTTACTTATAAATTATGTTATATCTTTACGCTGCCATTTGTGTTATTTTTAGGCTCCTTGACCTATTTAAACTCATTTGGAAATTCAATGTTTTTTTTAAGATTTTTATAAGATCAATCGAGCTTATGCATTGCTAAAGAGTGGGATCTTGCAAACATCACAAATCTTAAATTGACTTGGTGATCTTTCAATAATCTTAAAATCTTGAATGAGTAATGTTTTTTGAAAACAACCATGTTTCAAGAGATCAGAACTATCGTAAAAATTACTGTAGTTTTTCATTATTGGGGTAAGAAGATCATTTCCTTTCACTAATTGCTTAAGCAGCATTTTTATTATAAAGTAAGTCCCGGTTTCATGTCAATTCAGTTTCTTCGTATATCTCATTGAGGTAGTTTTATCTCGATATCCTGTAAACCGTTCTGCTTGATCTTATCATGAAACCTTTTAGGAATCAATCTCTCTGCTTTGATGACAGAATTGTATCCCAGTTTTTTCAACAAGCGTTGCAAACGTGTTATTGGTGACATGCTGGCTTTTATTTGTCATCGAAAAAATTTCACGCTCATGTTATAGTACGGTACTCGTTACGAAACAAAAAAAATTGTGAAACTTTTTAATGTCGTGTTTTTGCCCCATTATTTATGTTTTGGTCAAAAGAATATTATTCTAGCGAAACCTCCCACAAAGAATGGTTTCATCTATTTCTTGGAAATGTTGAGTCAACGAGCTATAGTAGCAGCTAGTTTCAACAAATCGGTGCCACAAATATGGAATTTTTTCCTTATTTCTATCTATCAAACCTGTTTTGCCAATACGGAATGCAAACGTTACCCGTTTTGCTCCTATTGTTTTTTAAATTTGTATAAAATCGCTCATTAGCCAGTTCCACTCAAACATCTCAAAAACCAACGGATGAGACTGAATTTTTTTCTGCATATATCCGGGACCGACAATTATACATCTTCAAAGAAAAAACCACTAGGAGATATAAACAAAAATAAACAATGAACCTTAATTTTTCCCGAAATGGTTATATCATCACAAATGTTACACCTTATGATTACTCAAGGATGAATTTGTTACGCCTCTTCAAGACAACTTATTACTGATCAAGTTTCTTTTATTTTTTAAAACGTTTTTACAAAACAATAAATTTGCATATAGCAATCTATTTAACACAATTTAAACTGTTGCATAAGCATTATTGGATGCAGAACCAATAATGCTTACGCAACAGTTAAATTGTGTTTAATAAATTGTTTGATGCAAATTTTTTGTTTTGTAAAATGTTTTAAAAAATTTTTTTAAAAAATCTTGATCGATAATAAATTGTCTTGAAGAGGTGTAACAATTTCTACCTTGATCAATGATATGATTTAATGTTTGTGGTGAAATAACCACTTCTGAATAATTTAATGTTAATTGTTTATTTATGTTTCTTTCTCTTAATGGTTTTTTTCTTAAAAGATGTATAATTGTCGGTCCCGGATATTTTGGGGAAAATTCAGTCTAATCGTATGCTTTTTGAGAGGTTTGAGTGGAACTGAATGTTCACTGTGCTTATTAACGCGCTATTTAAGTTTTAAAATAAAACGCATGAATTAAGGTTTTCATGTTTTCACTAAACGTTGTTTTTCTCATTAATTTTATTCAAACTCAATATCATTTTTGTGTTGTCCACGTAAGTATCGTAAATGTTAAGCTAACTCCTCAATTGAAAATTGAACGCACCCAATTACGCTTATCTTTTCACATTTATCAAACTGTTGATCAGCATTGTGGCGGAATAAATTTCATTTTTTTAGGATGTGGGCCTACGTTGTGGGTTTGCACGATATGGATCACACTATGGCCATATGTCCATGAACAATGGATCAATGGTGATGATGATGCAGTTAAAAACATTGTTTTTTTGCTGAAAGTTTCTTTCAAGCCCTGCAGCCGTTTTCTTAAAGTAATAATTAGTGCTAAGACCCTAGCTGAGTGATCGCCCTTTGAAAATACAGTGCTCCCAAATGTGTAACTAGACGTTAAGTAGACTGGAAATGAAAAATGAATGCCCTCTGGCCCAAGGCGACCAAATTATCAGCATTATACGCTAAAGTGCTGATAATTTGGTCGACTTGCGGCCGAGGGCATTGAAAAATGTTGTCTATCACTGGATGGCTTAGAAATATGAAATTACACTGATAAACTGGCAGATATCAAATCGTCGGTCGGAAAAAGCTTTTCAATATAATTTTTCTGCAAACAATTTTACAAATTTTGCAACATTGCTTTACGGTCAGTTGAAAATAGAGCTCAACTCAAACTAAACGTGAATTTGGGTTTTCCGTGTAGCAGTCTGAAAAATGAAGTAATTAGTGTAGTGTGAAAATTGGCAAAAGAATATACAAAAATAAATTTTAATAGTATTGGAAAAAATATTTTCGGATAGAGTTTCAATCCTAAGCGCCAATTATAGTGATTGACAGTAGACATAGATTAAACTGGACATGAAATTATCAGAATAATGCAAGAATTTGAGTCCCGGATATTTTGGGGAAAATTCAGTCTAATCCGTTGGTTTTTTGAGATATTTGAGTGGAATGATATTTGAGTTCACAGTGCTTATTAATGCGCTATTTATGTTTTAAATAAAACGCATGAATTAATTTTTTCATGTTTTCAGTAAATGTTGTTTGTCTCATTAATCTTATTCAAACGCAATATCAATTCGTTGTCCAAGTAATTATTGTAAATTTTGAGTTAACTCCTGAATTACTAGTATTATTATTTTCAATTGGAAAATTGGACGAACCCGGTTTTGCTCATCTTTTCACATTTATCAAACCGTTGATCAGCATTGTGGCGGAATAATATTCACCTTTTTAAAAAATTTTTTATTTGTTATGAAGGCATAACATCACTGGAATTTTGAAACTAAACTTTCCACAAAAGTAGGGATAGATGTCTGATAACAAAAAATTTTGAATAGTGACTTTGTTCTGTTTTTTTCCTGTTCTGTTGTTTCTTTATAATTCTTTATTCGTTGTCTTTCTTTTACTGCTTTTTTACTTGCTCTCTGTAAAACATTACTGCCGATGTTGATTTTAGCCTCATCGGTTCCTTTTGAATTGTTTCTGCTGCAGTTCTATTGATGTTGATTTATAGCTAATGTTTTGTTTTCAATAGAAATGGAATATCATGCCATCTGTTGCTGAATAATTTTGGCACGTAAGAAGTAATTTACTTGGCAAAAACATCGTTCATCCTATCTGGCTAAGCAAAGATACATTATTTCTAACGATAGGTAAAGTATTCATAATTTTAAGCGAAGTCATGTGCGCCATCAGGTGGACTTGCTGCAGATTTGAAAAAATAGAGAGAAATTGGTACCAGTTTTGGATCACCGATGGAAATATCGGTTATATTTCTCAGACCCAGACCCGGACGTAAAAAATAAAATGAGTGAAACTGGATTAGTTTGCAAGCAAATATAATCTTTATGTTAATTTGGTTATCGGATATACAATACACTTTACTCCAGATACTCCATAATAAAACGTGCGGAATTAAAACATTTGTTAGCATTTTTGCACACTTTTTGGTGCGCTTTTTTCACACGAATCAACTAATTTCCTATCGCGTCTACCTTTGGTTATTATCAAATTCATTTGCCAAAAATAGTTTTTTGCAATTAAGGGTGTATGAAGTAAAGTATGCAAAAATGCAAACTTTAATGAAAGAAAAAGAAAGAACCCGATGCAGTGATTGGGTAACAAAAATGCTGATTGTCTGGGCGACATAAACATTTTTAGCTCCCGCTGCTTTTTCGCTTTTTCGGAGCTGAAATGTTTGAGAAAAATAAAAATTACCGCAGCCGAAGTTATGTTTTCAATGGTTTTCAATGTATGGTGTGAAGTTCATAGAAATTGCAACTTGGATTTAAGAAATTTTTTTCAATGCACGTTTTTTACGAGCAGAAGTTGTACTCGTTTTTGAAGAATTTTGTTGTTTTGAGTCTTACTTGATCAACATTCCTTGACATTTGACAACTCTTCAAGAAATTCAAGGCTGCAGCCGTTTTAAAAGCTTCATAAAACGTGTCTGGAACTTTTGTCGCATAAAAATAGAGTTTCTATGGTTTCTACGGTTTGGTTTTTTTTTAATTTTTGTGAATATTAGACCGATTCGCGTTATTTTTATTCACATTTTCCGGAAATTTTGCCTAAAATTTTGTCAATTTTGCTAAAGTTTGTAAAATTTGTTAACATTAGTACTGATAAAATTATTTATAAAGACAAAAAAGTACTACTGATTATTTTGATTTAATTCTTTGGCTAAAATTTTGGCTAAATATTTCAAAATTTCAGCCTTATTACCCGGAATAAGCTTCTTTAGTCCACTTTGACTAAACATGCAGGAAGTACACAACCAAAACAACTAAAACAATCTTCATAAACTACAAAGAGGGCTAGTTCTACTTCTACTTCCATTGAAATTTTTCGGGAAGAAAACTTGGGTGATTTTTGCTAACTTTACTCCATGATTATCAAAAACGCGGCATTTATTTTTGATCTTTAAATTATCTTGATCTATAACATTCGAAACAATTGAGTGCTCTTAATTGACGAACAGCAGTAGCAAGACTGATTTTGGTCAAATCTTCGACTGTTACAATACAACAATAATTCGGATTGTAATCAGAAAAAACAAATCAAATCAAAACTGAAGTTTGGTTTATCCAAATGGCTTTATAAGCAGTTCCAGATTAATCTAGTTCCTTTACCCGATAGATTTTGGTCGCTTTGACTTCTAAAATTGTTTGGTTTTTAAATAAACAATGGCTTGTTGATTTATTTCACTGTTTTTCACATAATATGGTCAACTTGTAGCTTAGTGTCCGCAAAGAACGAGTTGTTGTTCCTCTTCTCTTTTCTACTGAACTAAAATAATTCTTTAGCGCGTTAAGCTATGGTTTTCTGATTTTGAGAGTTTTAGATTTTACAGTTTTATTTTTTATTTGGAACATTTTTTTTCAGGCATTGGCACATTTTTTTCACGTTTTTTCCTCGATTTTTCACATTATCAAATTAGTGTAAGTTCACATTTTACTTTATTGGCGTTGAAAATAAGGCTTAATTGAACTAACAAATTCATTTGCCAAAAATAGTTTTTTGCAATTAAGGGTGTATGAAGTAAAGTATGCAAAAATGCAAACTTTAATGAAAGAAAAAGAAAGAACCCGATGCAGTGATTGGGTAACAAAAATGCTGATTGTCTGGGCGACATAAACATTTTTAGCTCCCGCTGCTTTTTCGCTTTTTCGGAGCTGAAATGTTTGAGAAAAATAAAAATTACCGCAGCCGAAGTTATGTTTTCAATGGTTTTCAATGTATGGTGTGAAGTTCATAGAAATTGCAACTTGGATTTAAGAAATTTTTTTCAATGCACGTTTTTTACGAGCAGAAGTTGTACTCGTTTTTGAAGAATTTTGTTGTTTTGAGTCTTACTTGATCAACATTCCTTGACATTTGACAACTCTTCAAGAAATTCAAGGCTGCAGCCGTTTTAAAAGCTTCATAAAACGTGTCTGGAACTTTTGTCGCATAAAAATAGAGTTTCTATGGTTTCTACGGTTTGGTTTTTTTTTTAATTTTTGTGAATATTAGACCGATTCGCGTTATTTTTATTCACATTTTCCGGAAATTTTGCCTAAAATTTTGTCAATTTTGCTAAAGTTTGTAAAATTTGTTAACATTAGTACTGATAAAATTATTTATAAAGACAAAAAAGTACTACTGATTATTTTGATTTAATTCTTTGGCTAAAATTTTGGCTAAATATTTCAAAATTTCAGCCTTATTACCCGGAATAAGCTTCTTTAGTCCACTTTGACTAAACATGCAGGAAGTACACAACCAAAACAACTAAAACAATCTTCATAAACTACAAAGAGGGCTAGTTCTACTTCTACTTCCATTGAAATTTTTCGGGAAAAAAACTTGGGTGATTTTTGCTAACTTTACTCCATGATTATCAAAAACGCGGCATTTATTTTTGATCTTTAAATTATCTTGATCTATAATTTCGAAACAATTGAGTGCTCTTAATTGACGAACAGCAGTAGCAAGACTGATTTTGGTCAAATCTTCGACTGTTACAATACAACAATAATTCGGATTGTAATCAGAAAAAACAAATCAAATCAAAACTGAAGTTTGGTTTATCCAAATGGCTTTATAAGCAGTTCCAGATTAATCTAGTTCCTTTACTCGATAGATTTTGGTCGCTTTGACTTCTAAAATTGTTTGGTTTTTAAATAAACAATGGCTTGTTGATTTATTTCACTGTTTTTCACATAATATGGTCAACTTGTAGCTTAGTGTCCGCAAAGAACAAGTTGTTGTTCCTCTTCTCTTTTCTACTGAACTAAAATAATTCTTTAGCGCGTTAAGCTATGGTTTTCTGGTTTTGAGAGTTTTAGATTTTACAGTTTTATTTTTTATTTGGAACATTTTTTTTCAGGCATTGGCACATTTTTTTCACGTTTTTTCCTCGATTTTTCACATTATCAAATTAGTGTAAGTTCACATTTTACTTTATTGGCGTTGAAAATAAGGCTTAATTGAACTAATAAAAATCTTTAAAGGAAATCATTATGATATTAACGGCTTCGAACCCCCTTTCCCGAAGAATTTAATTGAACTTTGTATATTTCTCTTTAGCTGTCGTTCTTACTTTGTCTTTTTAGTCGTATGAAATTTCCTGGAGTTTGACAGGTCTTATTGATCTTCTTTGCAGAAATAAATTAGACTACATTCTGATTTGAATAGATAGCTAAAGGTTTTCATGTTTTTAAAAAACAATTGTTTTGAAAAAATGAAAAAAAAAACTTTTTTTTAATTTTGTTCTTTTTTGTCTATTTGTTACCTAGTCTCGTGTGTTACAGTTCACATATGACAATTTTGTTGTCAAGGGAAAATCCATGCGTACAAAATCTAATGTTTTTAGTAATTTTGTTTATAACTTACTGGCTTTGACACAGTTTATTCGCAAAAAAATAAAAATCATTCATGACTTTTTTCTTAATTTGACGCTCTTTTTGTAGAAGTCAGACAAATTCTGAATAGTTTCAGATTTCAACTGCTTCATTTGGACAAATAAATGAATCTATTTATTTATTTGATTTTGTAGCTAATGGCTTTTACGACTTTGAAAATAATTGTTTTCGAAAAAAAAAATATAACCTAATTTTGCCCTGTTTTCTCTGTTTTTGTCTGCCTAATACTTATTCCTAGTAAATAAGAATTGGCGTACGGCATTATTGGCGTTCATTGAAGGCTCAATTAAACATAATTTGAGGGGCAAAATCTGCCTTTACGGCTTCGACAGCGTTTTCTCTCAAGTTTTAATTGAATGTTTGTTTGTTGTCTCTATTCGTTGTTCTTTTTGTAACCGCATAAAAAAATTGAAGACAGACATAAAAAAAATGAATGAGACAGGTCATAATTCCGTTTTTTGGAGGTGTATGGGATCATAAACTGGTTGGAGGTTTTCAATTGCTATCTAATGGTTTTTATTACTTTGAAATTATTTAATTCTGATGTTTTTTTTTGTTTTTTTTTGTCTAATTTTTGCCGAGCCTCATTATGGACTGGTCTCAAATCATTTTAGTGAAATACAAGCTATTTTGGTTAGTTTCAGTTTTATTTGGTGCTATTTTGTCTTTGTTATTAAGTTTTTTTTTAAATGGACATAAAGTTGGATAAAATTAACGTTTGTTGTTGTTGTTTGATTTTGCTGTTCATCTTGACTTGCTTTCCTTATGCGGGCAGAGCTGATCAATCTAATGCGGCACGTTTTGCTCCACTGAGTTGTTTGCTTTGGATGCAATCTTTTTGTTCATACCTCTTTTTTTTTAAAAGTACTTGAATTTTTGGTGGTTTCATATCTGTTCTATATTTGGTTGACATTTATGCCAAAAATATGGACGAGCGGGGTCGGAAATTTAGGTGCAATCTATCTTCCTTGTTATTAATTATAGCATTAGGTATTTTTTTACCTCAATTAATTTCGATTTCGTATTATCGCTTTTTATTGGGTACGCTGTCCTGACACCATGAACATATGCAGTCTAATTATTTTCCTGTAACTTTCTCAATTTGAGGGAGGAAATTGTTTTGTCTTAGATATAAAATGACTTCAGGCATAAAATTGTCTTAGGCATAAAAATGTCTTCAGCATGAATCCAAATAAACTAGGATTTTGCGATTTTCAGGTCTGTCTATCGCCTGACTAGGATTTTACTATTTTTGCGACCTTTTGTCAGTTTTGAAGACCAAATAATTGTTCATGTTTGGTAGAATCAGCTTAATAAATTTGTTTCAATAGTTGTTTCAATAACAAAATAGGCGTTGCATTATTTCACATCTACATGAATAATTATCGATTAAATGTTTCAGATGTCGTTCACAGCCAGCAGTGACGTCACTATACTGTGGGAAAAATGGGAAACCAAAGAGGCATGGCGTAAGTTAGCAAATTTTCCTCAAATTAAAAAAGAATATGGTTGGAGAAATTCTGGAACTTTAGGAAGTTCTGGAACAAATTTTGTAGAGCTATGATGCCGTCCGTAACTATAAGTTCCGTCTGGCCCAGGTCAAGGGTCGTTTTGGTCTGGCCCAGGGTTGGTCTTGGGTCTGTTCGGTCTGGCCCAGGTTCATCCGGCCTTGGGTCTGTTCCATCTGACCTAGTATGACCAAAGTCTATTTGGTCGGGCCCATACCTGAATCAGGGTCTGTTTGGTCTAAACCCCCTGTCCGCGACCCAGGTCCGTCTGGCCCATACCTGCTTTGGGTCGAGGACTTCATCCTGGTTAGATCTTATGCAGATGAATTGAAAATGGGAAGACGGAACAAGAAATTTACACATTACAAACATTGTGCAAGAAAATTATTTATGAATTGTTAGCCTTTATAAAAAAGAAAATTCAGCTGAAAAAATAAAAAAATATTGTCAAGGTCTATAATATTAAGCAGTATTTTAATTGTCACCTATTTAAACTATGTGGATCTTAGACGGCGACTCTTTTTGCCTATTTTCCCGAACTCTTTAAAAAACTTGAACTTTAGAACCTCAACTTCCTGAGAAGTCACTTCTTAGTAATCATACTAAGATCATATATGATACCATACAAATCATAGACTATATATTAGTATGATCTTAATAAGATTTCCATTTTTTCAGATATGACTTTCTCTGGTTTTTAACAAATCACAAATGATCGTTGTATTAAAACAAAGAAACCATAAACAATGCCGTTTGGTAAAACGTCGAATAAGCATATATGATTTTTCTATGAGTACTGAGAAATCATACGGTCTTAGTATGATTTTTAAGAAATCACATTTGATCTTAGTATGTTATGATGAATGTGTCCAGCTTTTTTCGTGATACCTCTTAATATCTCGAACTGCAAGAAAAACCGTCCGCACTTCAGGCGAGTTTTCTTTTGCAACCCAAGAAAAAAAAACAGAGGCTCTGATAGCTAAAAAGACACAAAGGTTCCGGATAAGCCAGAACCTAAAGAAAACAAAGCAAAATGTAGCACCATAACAAAAAATGTAGCACCATAACATATAAAAACAAGGAAGCCATGCAACGAAATGGGAGAAGTCCCAATAAGGCCACAATGAACGGGGGCACCTAAGAAGAAACCAATTTTTTCTATTTGGAAAATCATTTTTTGCCAGAATATTAAAAAACAAAAAATTTGCAGCTAGATTCCATGAAACCATATATGACTTAGTATGATTACTAAGATGCTTTTTGTTAATAAGGGCATCATTTTGTTGTTTGTTCACTTTTTGACTGAAAGTATGGTAAGACTGGTTGGTTTGATCTATTTTGCTCTATTTTAAACTATCAATCAATTTTTTTAAGATCTTAGTATGATTGCCAAGAGTTCATGCAAGTCATATATGACTTTGTATTTTTTTTAAGAATCATATATCATCTTATGATTGCCAGGAAACAATTATGGTGAGCAACACGGGTTGCTATTTTAGAGCAATATGCCGACTTAAAACCCTCAAAATTGTGACCAAACTGCAGAAAATTGTAATTGATAGTAAATTTTTCTTATTAACAATGTAAGGGACAAAACTATTCAGTAAAATCATTGCGAAACGAAAAAAAGATCATCTTAGATAGAAAACCGCAAAAGAACTACAGAGTTTGGGATTGGATGATATATTTCACCATCACTTTTCCCCTTCATTAGACTCCTGCCCTTAGAGAATTTCAATTATTCGACTTACCTTTTGGAATTTTGCTTTTGAAATGCCATGCCATATAAAACCTATTTTATAAGAATATTTTCGAGCTCAAAAAGTTTTAATTGGGGCGAACGCCATCAAGACATTTTTATTCAGAAATCCTTATGACTATCTGCAGAGAAACAAAAAACAGAATAAATGTTTTCAAAATTAAGCATAGTTAAAAAAATAGAAATATAATGAAACAAAACACATCCAACTTGATTGAAAAATTGAGGAAGCTGAACATGGAAAAATTTAGGAAGCTGAAAATTTTAGGAAACACAGAAAAATTGTTGATTTAGACAAGGCGATTGAACAAATTGAAAGCGACATTTTGTTTCAAGTGAAAACGCTTAAAATTGAACGCTTCAAAGAGTTAGGTAATGTTCAAAATCAGTTCAAAAGTGACATTCCAACTAATTTTCATAGTAGTTTTAAAAACTCAGCTACCTGTGAACAGGAAGAAAATCAACAACACAAACCTTTACACATTATAGTCATGCTTCTTCTCAATGAGTGGAATGGAAACTCAAATTCTATGACTTAACTAAATTGATACGTTTCAGGTATATCTTAATGCAAAAAAATGATTGCCGAGCTGCCGCTTCCTAAATATTCCTGTGATTACCAATCTAGTGTTTCATACCGGCCTCTAGGAAACATTGAGCAACAAATTTGCTAGTTTTAAACTTACTGCAACCCCAATTTTAAGAACTGCTTATAATTAAACCTTAATTAGAAGCATGTCAGCATGTTCCAGCAATCAAAACCATATCTTTCAAAAATATGTGATACTGTAAACATAGCCGACTAGAGCCGGGCTAATTTCTCTCCAACGAGTGGCGAGAAAATTGGCTTCGTCAGTAGCTTGCTGCGCTGCTTTTGAAGGATATGATGGGGGGGGGGGGGGGAGGATGTGAGCAAGAGAGTGGTATGGGAGGGGTACACGTTTCATCTATTCTTTTTTCATTGAAGACTTATTTCAATTTTTGTTTTGCTGCTAGCGTAGGAGCAATCCTCATTGTTTCATGCTGCTTTAGATTGCTCTATTTTCTACATATTTCTTCCTGGCCATTATTACTCCAATAAAATTTTGTACAGAAGTTAGATATTTTTAATTCATATATCAATAAGGAAAATCGTTAATGTGCGATCGCACATGGTGCTCCGACCCCAGCTCATCGACATTTTTGACTTAATTGTCAACCAAATAAAGAAAACATAGCAGGATACGTCCTGACGTACAATTAAAAGAATTTTCATTGACTAAACAGAAAAAACTAGACCTAGAATGGACTATGAATTAAGGGAGAAAAATATTTTTAAAAAAAATAAAAAAATAAGAAAAAAAAAACAGAAAATCAATGTCAAAATGCAGCATGTGAACACAAAAAACCACTAGCGAGAAATGAAAATTTAATTCAAACAAAAAACTAGGCCTAGAATGGCTGTGAATGGATTGGGAAAACCATTTAGAAAAAAATTCCGGTTTGAAAAATCGAAAACACAGTAAAAATCAGAGTGAAATTGCCGCAAGTGAACAAAAAAACCACTACCGAGAAACCGAATTTTTGTTCAAACACCGTTTTCTCACTCTACTTTACGCCGCAAAAGCACTCGCTTTTTCGCTCCATTTCCAGTTTCGGCGTGACCAAAATCACTACTCCAATTTGTTTTCAAAAATCATGAAAATGTGTGAACAGATCTTAGAAAAAAAGACAGCGCCCCAATACAATTCAAATTCTTTGAATTGTAATAATCGAAAATAATTGTTTGAGTTCTAAAAAATTGCTACACACCCAAACTACTAACTGAATTACATAATGCTATGGCTCATTACAGAGCGCAGGCGATCTGCCATTGAAAAGACAGCAAGAAAAAAAAACAAACGATAAAATAAGCAAAAACAAAAATTTCACGGCAAGAACTTAATATCTAAACTTTAAAGCACCTAATAACAACTTCAAACAGCAATCATAAAAAACCTTGTCTACACAAAATTAATTCTTTTCAACTTCACAGCAGATGGGATTTTTCCTTAAGCAGAATAGGTAACAAGTCGGCAAAAAGAAGAAATAATGAGATCAAACTCGAAAATCATTTTTCAAACCAAAAACTTTTCTCAACTTAAAAAAATTCCAATCCTCTAAAAAGTCATTAGCTTTTAACAAAAAATGTTTTGATAAACTTTTAAAAAATAATTACAAAATCGAAAGAACTTGTCTTTGGTTACACTAAGCCATAGAAACAGACTTGATGCAGAAAAACTAAAAAGAAAACTAGAAACAATTTGCGAAAACGTAAATTATTGGAGCCATTAAAATCAATAACAATTAGCTGAATATACTACTTGTTCTTTATACTAATTCAACTAAAATTATACTGAATGATTAAATAAGTTCACTTGAGCATCATTTGGAACCCATTGGGATCTGTTAATACGCGAATGCGTCAAAAAAGAGAAAAAAAATTGACCACTCTCAAAACTTTTGTGAAAACGCATATTTTCCAACAAACATAACATCATTTATGAAATAATATCAGAAAACACGTTAGTTTGTGAATTACCAGGAATTGGATAGGACCTCTCAATGATAAGAATGAGTTACAATTTGACAAAAAGAACAACAAAAACTAAAAAGTATGAAAAAAAATTGGCTATACACTGTCTGCATTGACTAACCTCATTTATTCAATCGCAAATTAGAAGCTTATGGAACCTCTCAGCATTTTACAACTACAGAAAGAATTAAAAAAAAACACGAATAAACAGCAAACTCAAGAAAAAAATTGAGAGAAAAACGTGTCGCAACTTTTCACCAAAAATTTTTCTGTTTTCAGACGATTTTCGAAACAACAATGGGATTTTTATTAAGCAATATGACATCGCAAATTCAAAAATTATAAACACATATTTTAAATCCACAAAATTTTTGAGGAAACGCAGTATCAACGCCATCAAATTCATTCAATAGCTTGCAATAGAAGACATTAAATACGCTAAGTTAGGCCCCCGATGGGAAAACAATGAAGTTTTTTATTCATAGGTTATCAATAAGACATAACATTAAGTCTTATGGCTATGAAAACAACAACAAATACAGGCAAACACCACAAATCAGCAGAAAAGTGTAAAAACCATTTCAACCATAGATTTATCTCTTAAAACTTTTTCGGTGATCCTCTTAACGTCTTCTCTAAGCCATAGGGAACAAGTTAATTTGTGATTTACCAGGAATTGGATAGGACCTCTCAATTTTAAGAATGAGTTACAATTTTACAAAAAGAACAACAAAAACTAAAAAAGTATGAAAAAAATTTGGAAAACGAATAATATTTTAAAATTTAATACCATTCGCTATACACTGTCTGCATTGAGTAACCTCATTTATTCAATCGCAAATTAGAAGCTTATAAAACCTCTCAGCATTTTACAACTACAGAAAGAATATAAAAAAACACGAATAAACAGCAAACTCAAGAAAAAAATTGAGGGAAAAACGTGTCGCAATTTTTCACCAAAAATTTTTCTGTTTTCAGATGATTTTCGAAACAACAATGGGTTTTTTATTAAACAATATGACATCACAAAATCAAAAATTATAAACAAATATTTTACATCCACAAAATTTTTGAGAAAACGCAGTATCAACGCCATCAAATTCATTCAATAGCTTTCAATGGAAGCCATTAAATACGCTATTTTAGGCCCCCGATGGAAAAACAATGAAGTTTTTTATTCATAGGTTATCAATGAGACATAACATTAAGTCTTATGGCTATGAAAACAACAAATAATACAGGCAAACGCCACAAATCAGCAGAAAATTGTAAAAACCATTTCAACCATAGATTTATCTCTTAATTTTTTTTCGGTGATCCTCTTAACGTCTTCTCTAAGCTATAGGGAGCTTTCAGATTTTAAAAAGAACCAAAATTACAAAAAATTTACAGAAATTAAAAAAAATAATTGTTGTCAAATTCAAAAAACCAATAGTTTGAAGATAAAACCGCCAACCAGATTATTACATGTTGCAGTAGAAAAGAAGGGAGTCATGTTTTAACTCAGGTTGACTTACAGTTCACAAAATATATTTAGGATTGGTTAATGTTCACAATAAATTCAAAAAAAATTTTTAAAGTCTTAACAGCCGTCAATTGTCCACTCAAAGCACTGGATAGGTTCACTTTTCAAGATCACAAAATTTAAAGATAAGAATGTTTTCCAAAAAAAACAGCTTTCATGTAGAATTCGACTTTTATTGATAGTGAACTTCACAATCAATAAAATTCGATCACATTGATAGTGATACCTTGAAAACTAAAGTTTTTATCGACCTTAGTCTATTAGGAACACGAAAATGATTCTTTTTATAGCTCGAAGTGTAGTTTTGAATTATTTTTTCTATGGAAAATATCTTAATTTGAACAAAAATTGCACTAAAAGTGAACAAAATCATGCCAAATATCTCGTGTCCACGCAAAACTTCAATGCTCGATAACTCTACAAAAAATGAAATTAAAAAAAATACTTTTGAATTCTACGCTGGACAAGTTTTTTTATTGATACCACTCACATTTCTCTGCGATGAAGATATCCATTGCAAAATTGAGTTAACGAAAAAAAAACATTTGTGTATATACTTCCCCTCAAGTATCACCCACAAGTGGGGTTGGAACAAAAAATTACTGAAACCGTAAATTTGACAACAGTCTTGTTGAAACTATTAAGTAAACTAAGTTCCTCAAATGGCTCATACAACAAAATATACCGCCTAGAAGTGTAAAAACAAGCTTGACAACAACGATAACATTTCTCTCCCCAACAAAAACCACTGGATCTTAATGGAAAAAATTTAATTCTAATGCTTCGTGGCAATCAGGCTCTGAACTAGACAATAACCTTGCAATACAAAGAAAAAACTCCTGAAAACTAGAGTGTCATGAAGTTTATAACCAATTTTTCACCATCAATAAGCTGCCAACAATAACCTTACAGTTGAGACCCACCTCAAAAGCTATGAATCTGATCTTGCAACACATTCTTAGCAAGTTTTAGAAGAAGAGCAGTTTTAGAAGAAGTTTTAGAAGAATTTACACTCAGGAGATTAAAATAGAAAAAAATAAACAATTTAATTTTACGGATAAACAATTTAATTTTTAATTTTACGGAAAACTCACATAAAACAATGCGCTTCAAAATCTCACCTGCACCAAAAACTTTTTTCAGGGATAAGATAGCAGAAAAATTGCTTTTCTGTGCTTATCAACTAAATTTGCCTATAGGCAAGAAACAGCCGAAGCTTCGTTGAAGAAACTTAGGAAAATCGGACAAAAATTTGCTAACCCATTCTTTTTTCCCAAATATTGGTCGCCAGCAATTTTGAACCAAACATCTAAAGATATCAAAAATTGTATTAACTTATATGAGATTGAGTGACAAGAAGTAAAAATGTGATCGAATCACCTTTGAAAACTGTAAGCTATCGCTCAAAAATGAGGCATGAATTGAAAATGTTTTCTATTCGCTCAGCTCTTGTTTTTCTCGGCAACTTGACCTAAATACCTACTTTTCACACGCGGCATTTCCTGTTTAATATACACTCCAACAAAATTATCGGTCCAAAAGCAGATGATGTGCCAATATTCCCCTTCGAGTCTTAAAAAAAGACAATGACTATTTAAAAATTAACATCTTTGTTTCCCCAGTTTTGTTATCCAAATGAAGAATTGTCCTAAATTTTTTTTTGTGAAAACTTTATTGCGGAAAATTGAGATTTTGTGTAATTTTAGAGCTCTTCTTATCCTGTGTGTTTTGGTTCATACTAGCTGTAGCCTATGAAGGCCTCAAAGCTGCCAGAAACTTTGTATGCCAAATTTACGCGGCTGGGTCGTCATCTTCCTCACCTCCCGGATGTTACAGCAGCAATGGAACAAGTGAGAGTGGCCCTGAGAGCAAGAGGTCTCTGGTCAATGTCAAGTCATCCCCACCGTAAGATATTCAATTTCAAGTTTAATCTGACTTTCACGTGTATTTATGTTGATGCCTAATGTAGCTTAATGTGTTCAAGTTATGTGCACCCACCTTTCTGCATAGCACGCAAACTGTATGACAAGCGATAAGTTAAAAAGAGGCCTTTTTCAGCACACCTATTACTGTATAGTTATAGTCTGCAAACCCGCATGTAATGTGAGCTGAGAACTGCATACCAGCCCTGCTATTTTTTTGCTACACCAATTTTGAAAGCCCATTAGAAAACCTAACTTGAAGAATTAAATCATTTTTTGAAGAGACATTTTCATTTTATTGATTTCTGGAGCAAAAATTGAGGTTTAACGTTGCCGCGTCTTTTTCCCTATTCATGCCATTTCACGTTTCCAATACGGGTTTCAGATAACTAAAATATTAAAATTTGGTAGGTTTTATTATTTTTTTTTTGTTCATTTATTATTTATTTGATCACTAGTAGATAGAGCTAATATTTCGGACCCGCCATATTTGGTAATAGGACCTTTATGCTAACCTAGTTTTTAATTCAGTTTTGTCCAATCAATATCTTTTCCCGAGATATAGAGGAAACGCAAAGAGATACTAATGGAAAAATCGTATGAGACTGGATTGATCCGTGAATTATTTTTTTCCATTCTATTGAACTACTTGAGGATAAAATGAGGCTTTTAGTTTTCAAATTTTTCCGCTTTTGATACCTAATTATGCCAATATATTGATCGCCAAGTTTTAAAAAAATATATGCCAATCTTTTGGCACATTATGCGGGTTATTTTGATAGTAAGGCAGACCATTTGTGGGCTCCTTTTACAGCCTTAAGGTATAAAGAGTTAGGGCTACTTATTTCTGCGCGCAAAGTAGGCCTACCCATATCTCTCAATCAAACCGACTCTATAAAACACTGAAGATACTCGTCAATTATAACGGTGGTTATAAAGAATAACACTGGAGTCAGAGGTATACAAATCGTGCAACTACTCTATTAGACGGAATATAGTTAGTGGAGTTAGCACTATAAAAAAGAGAATAGTGTCTTCTCTGTCTCTGACAGGCTGGAGGTGTACATTCATTATATCTACTGCTACAATTGCTTAGTGTATCCGGGATACATTGACAAAAATGTCAATTTTTTCATTCCATATAAGAAAAAATGTTGTAACATCTTTTACGATTTGCTATAATGCAAAGATTTAAAAAAGGGTCGATATCAGTAAAAATGGCTGCTTGCTGACATTTTAAGATGGTCATCGATTGCTTATGAAAAAGAGAGATGAAGATGTCCACCTAGAGAACCTTTTCGCGCACCTTGTTTTTCCGACCCACTTTAGTGGGGGAGGAGCTATATACTCAAATTGTTTTTTTTTGTTCAGACATTTTTAGCCGATCGATATAATCATCGTACAGATTTGTGAGTGGAATCATTAAACTGCACGTCCAGCGTAGAATATGAAATTAAAGATAGTTTTTCATGTTACGTTTTTTATAGGTAATTATCGGGGTTTAAAGTTTTGTGAAGATTGGACGTATTTCAGCCGTTTTTTTTCACATTTTTGTATTTTTGACCAAATTAAGGTCACTTTAATTACTAAATTAGATAACTTAAAACTGTGACCATATTCTTTTGAAGCTGACAAACGAGGTACTTGTACACCCACTGGCTTTGATAGTCTTCTTGAGTTATAATTTTGCCTTTTTTGCAAATTTAAACCCAATAAATACAAAAAAAATACTTTTTTTGTTTTTGACAAATTTCGAGATATTGGTAACAATTCATCTATTTAGCAACCAATTGAACAAATGACTGTTTTGTTAGACCTGCAGCATTATCTGAGTTGATCTTGATCTCGTCATGGATCCTTACGATAAAATGTTTTTTAGATTTTATTGGGGCGAGACTTTTTTTCAAAATATTTTTCCGCTATGTAAATCTTTTTATGTAAACTTTTTTTCGTTACTAGAATTTCGAATCAGGGCTCAATTAATGACAGAAGTTTTTTACAAAACAAGGCTCAATGAGACTATATTACGGTTTCAGAACTAAGCGCATTGTTTTTATGGCTCTGACCAATTGTTTTTGTAAAAGACTTTTGATGTACATCTTCAATTTTGCTTTGATTTGTTATCTATTTTGTAGCCCAATGACTTATTGCCCCAAGTCAAAGATCCAGTTAACTGTTAGGACTTATAAATGAACCTTGACACCTCTTTCAGTTGTTATCCAATGTCTATTATAACTTTGAATAATTTTATTTCAAGAAAAAATTGGTTAATTTTTGAAGCTTGCCGCTATTTTTTTCTTATTTCTCTCAATTTCGGGCGCAGTCTCAGTAAAAAACAGGCCAAAACAAAATTACTGTGGGTCATAAATTTTTGCCCGTAACTGTTTCATGTTCAACAAATAGTCTCTCTTTTTTTATGCTACGCCTTTTCAATTTTTTTAAATTTTGAGTTCATTTTGTTTCCTTGTCAAATTATTGCATTATTGACAAGTCAAATTTAAAAAACGCATAGTAAAAAAAATATACTGCGTTGGAAAAAGGCGTTTCGAAATAATTAATTTTTTTTTTATATAGTTTACGCTTTTTGGGCTGAGACACAGTTATCTCACAAAATTTGATACATTTTCTTTTGTTTTTGCCTATTTTTTTGTTTTCTTTTTTGTTGTTATTCGCCATATACTTAGTAACGATAGGTCTCAATTGCATTTTGTTGACCTAAAACTCAACTTAAATAAAAATATCAGTTCACAGCTGATTTTTTAATGACTTTATAATTAAAAAAAATTCTGTATCATTTTTGCTTTCATTTTCCTAACCATATAACTCAACCTCACCAATTAGAAGTCTCAATGACTTTTGTTGATAAAAACATTTCTAGTTATATGTTTTGACTGATTGCTTTGACCATTAGTTTTATAAAATTTTTGAGATTTCTATACTGTTCAATTTCTGGGTTTCTTTTTGTTGTCATGTCTATGTTATCTTTTATAAAGAAGACTCCTTGACGTTAAAAGAGGACAAAGTGACAATGTACTGTTCTTACAGGTACCATCCTATAATTAGAGTGCCTTGAAGATTGTGATCTCGTAAAATTGTTTGAGGTTTTGGCTTCTTTATATATTTGTTGTTATTTTGTGGGGTCGTGACTTAGTCTCATTATTAACAGGCCCAATTGGCATCCTGAAGTATTGCAACCTATTCCATCGCGGTTTGTTGAAATTGTTAGCCTGTTACGACTTTTGAAATTTTTTGTTTTAAAAAATATAATAGGTTTTTGAGCTTTGTTTTTTTTAAAAAAAAATAGTTTTTCGGTTGATTTATAGCTCAGTTTCTGTAAAAACAGGTCACGGCCCGTTTCCCGTGAAATATAATTTAATCTCTATTGCAGTTTTAGCTTCAAACATTTGTTTCTTTGCTTTGTTGCTACTGTAACTACGAGATTTGACAAAAAAATTTGAGATTTTTTATATTTGTATCTTTTATATTACTTTTCTTTCTTTTTATTTTATAACAATAATCGTAGGTCACATCGGCTTTAAAATTTTGCGCAATTGAACATTGGATAATGAGAAGTCTCAATTGCTTGTTATTGAGATATAAATGAACAAATTTAGGGATTTCAGTCAATTTAATTTTTTTCAAAAATAGGAACGTATTTTTGAACTTCGCACCTCTTTGCTTTTTGTCGACCAATTAACCAGTTGCATTCAGGAGAGGTCCCATATTTTTTTCTATTGATGTTTTGGTTATATTATTTTTTATGTTTTTATTGGATGCAAGTTTGATTTTTTTATGAAAGGATTTATTATAGAAATAGAGTTTTGGTTGTAAATAATGTTTGTTGTTTGATATATATTATTGTCCTTTCTAGTAGTCCTATTATAAATAACGTTCATCGGCCCTCTAGGGTGGCGTTTTTGTATTCCATTGGTTCTTTATGGAACGATATGTATGTTTTTGAAAGTTTTCTATCTCTTCATCATTTGGTAGCCAATTTTGCCAAAAATGGGGGTGAGCGGGGTCGGAACTTTATGTGCGTACGCACATTACCGAGCGTCTTTCTTCATAGTTTAAAATCTATTCGTGATTTATCTTCATCTTTATTTTTCTATCTTTTGCTATTTTCTCATCACAAGAAGTTCTTATGACAATTGCACACAAAATTTAGTTAAGATAAATTTATCCGAACAGATAAGGCAAAATCAAATACGTTAAGTAAAGTTAAAGTTAAGGCAAGGTAGGAGCATTTAACATCAACTGTTAAGGGAAAACGTTAGGTTAGTATAGGCTAAGTACATTTTTTTAAAATTTATGATTGGCAATTCACTTGGTTATAATAATTATGGTTACCAATACAACAGATCAACAATTTAATTAATCAATTCGTGGAATGTTTGTTTTTATTCTCCCCACTTTGGCCAGGTAAGCAATTAAGAAGGAATTAACATATCTTGAGCTGTTTTTATCGATTGGCTCAACTGCTGGAGTTCTGCTCACATAATCAGGTAAGAACTCAATGATGACAACCCGTACTTTCAAGCCAATTTAGGGTAACAATAAGGTTTTCTATACGTCAGTGAGGCCTTAGCTTTTAAGGTAAGTATGTTAAGAAATGGCAGGAAGTTTAAGGAAAGTCATCTAGTTAAATTCACATGATTACGTCTCACTAAAGGTTCCACTTGCTCTGGGTACATATAAATTTTAGGTCTGTTTATTTTTCAATTTTTTTCTCAATTCTTTCGCTCTCGTTTATCATCTAATTGAATTCAAAAATGTTTTGGTAGTTAAATGCATAAGTCCAATTTGCTTAGAATCAATTTTAGGCAATTCTATCTTTTATAATAGGTGCCATTGTTGAGGCTTTTTATTACCCGAGCCCAAAATCAACTATTTAGATAAAACTTATACAAGGTGAATCCAAGCTGCTGTCCTGGGCCGATTTAATCACGTATCAAGACTTACGCTGTGACTTTTGAGCTCAAATTTACCTGGTCTAAAAACTCCAAAAAAGTGCAAAATAATCCTACCAGATACTAATTCTAACACAGCATAGTGTGACCAGGTGTGAACATGAACATGAACATAGGTGGGTGATTAAACTTTTAATCTGAAAAATGTCTGCTTTCCTTTCAGCAAGATCCTCTCAGTGGAGCATTTGACACAGACACTGTTGCACTTCCTTCAGATGACATTGGGATACCTGTTGATGTTGGTGGTGATGACATTCAACGTGTGGTTGTTCATTGCGGTGATCCTCGGGTACACAGTGGGCTTCTTCCTATTCGGATGGTGGTGTGCCTCAGATCAGAGCAAACATGACCACTGTGGATAAACATTTTTTTAAATTGAAAAATCAAAATCAGAGCTGTTTATCAATAGAGTTTATTTACCTAAATATTCCTATATATAACTCAAGTAGTTGTTTAGATTTAAATTTTTCCAACAACTTTTGGCTAGCGTCTTGTCGAATCGAGTTATGGAGAGGAATTGGAATTGAAAAAAGGGAAGCTGAGCAAGAGCGCTAAAGGAGCTCAAAATCCCTGAGTACCGCAAGAAACTAGAAAATATATATCAGCTTTAAATGCTCCCATTCACCCAACAGTTTCAAACTTAAATAACATTTGTGGCTTATAAGACGTTTGAAATTAATCTCTAGAATATTTGAATAATTGAATTAAGTTTATCCAGTAAAGACAACTTCTGGAAAAGTCAATGCAAAGAGCAGTCCAGTTCAACAAGTGCTCACCCTCAAAAATAGAAATTTATCAAAACAAATCAAGCAATTCAGAATTATCTAGAATTTAGAGCTGCTTGAAGTTTTTGAAAATGGCCAAAAACCTTACAATAATCATGCTTTTAAGATCAGATGGTATAAGACACAAATCTTGTGCAAAGTAATATGCTTTCCTCAAATGGCTCTCTAGAGATTTCTCGCCAATAGCGCTGCGACTCCTCGCCAGATGTTGCATCGCCTTTTTGGTTCTGTGTGTGTTTTGTTTGTTCTGCTTCTCATGCCAAGTGAGGATTCTCAAAAAGGAAATCTCACGGAGCTCTTGAAACATTTCAAGAAAGACTGCAGACAGGTACAGTTCAAAAACCGAAAGATTTGAATTGCTGTGCTTAAATGTTGTTATGTGATGGGTCCGTCTTTTGAAAGATATAATTCGGCAAATGCGTTTCTGCTATCTCAATATTTTATTCAGATCTGTCTTACTAGCACTACTGTATAAAAGTTTTCCGTATTCTATCAAAAATTTCACGTATGAATTGTAAAAGTTAGCAGTTGAAACTTGGTAAAAAAGTTTTTCGTTTTGAAAAACATGCCACTTGTTCTGTTCTTTTACAAACATGCTCAACATGCTGGTTAAAAGACAGTTTGTATCAATGAAAACACTTAGATATTTGTAATAATACATCACTTTAGTAATTTTTCCATCAAAAACAGCACTAAACCGATTTCCTGGTCCGAAATTGACTGTGCAGCATTTATCTAAATTGATGGTTAATTTATTGCTATCAGTTTAGCGTTAAATTCCTCACAGCTCAATATTTCTCATTATCCTTTACACTTATAATTAACGATCACTTTTTTCAGATTTCTTGACTCAGATAACTTAAGATTCACCTTAATTTTTTCTGTTTTAATTCAGTAATTTACGTAATTGTTTCCAGGTATTACATTAGTTGTTTCTGAAAAGACAATAAATTATGAAGTTTGAAATTTACGGAAGTAGTATCGGTTGCCTTAAAGGTTAACAAAACGGATCTGTTATATGGGCTCACATATAATGTTACAACCCTTAATATGCCACGAACCTTAACAGAACTTGACAACATGAAGACAGTTAAGTTTAGATTTATATCAATAGAGTTAACAAATCGCTAAGTTATACTTTCAAAGTCCGCTTTCTGTCCATTGATTGTTGTATCATTAGTAAATAAATATCATATCGAGATTTTATTTTCTTACAACCTGGTACCAGATTTGAAAACAACCAATAATAGCAGGTTTAAATGGCAGTTTTCTTCATCGTTAGAAAAAAATACATCGAAAAAAATTGTATACGTCATTACTAAAGAAAAACTGGGTTCATAATACTGGGTTTCTAAATGTCTTGAATTAAAATAATTATTTTTTTCTTTTGACTAGTAATACTGCCTCGAAATATGCTCCAAATATTCATTTGTGAGTGCGTGTAATCGAGGTGAGGTGGTCGAATTATGATTCGACTTTTTTTTCAGGGGGTACCCCCTCCCAGACGATAAATACACGGTCTGGACAAACGATAGGGTAACACTAATTCGAATCATGATCTGGCATCAACGAATCATAGTCCCGAAATTTCGGATATGCACGGCTTATTTCGAATCATAATCGGACTCAATCGAATCATAGTCCCATAAAATCTTTCTGAATCGCCCTAATTTGGTTCATAAAACTGAATAAATTCGAATCATAGTCTGATTAATTTTATAAGTTATTGAAACCTGTTTTATGTAAAATTGGACTCTCAGAAAGATCGTGTTTTTTTAAAAAAACTTGTCAAATTTCTACAATCAATTATCAAACAAATTCATGTTGGCGCAGTCAAGCCAGGAAAAGTTTCAATTTTTTTGTCATCTTAATTCGGCCCTCAATATCCATTTTTCGATTAATTTCTTTTTTTTAAATGTTTTAAGGGAAATTTTGTGTAACAGTAGCAATATAAAAGCAGTTCAGTTTGGTTTCAAAGATCGCAGAAGAGCAGGAAAAAATGTGAACATAGATCGGAACAATTCCTGTCAAACAAAATTCTGTAGCCTTAATAGATCGCACAGTTTCCATATACACTTGCAATGTCAATATATCACTTTTAACGCTTAAATGTTAGTGTTAATGCAATTGGTCAAGAAAATAGAAAAACCGAAAAATAAATTCTGTTGGAAGTGGCAAAAAATGAAGCCTAGTTGACGTTTCATAATATCAGACAGCAACATTTTTTCTTTTTGGTATTGATTGCTCCGTTCAAAAAGCGTCAAATTTTGTCTCTTACTATTACTGTTGTCATAAAACTTTAAAGTTCTGATACGGTTGGAAGCATTAAGAAGCAGAAAAGTTTGAAAAAAAAACATTTTTTCTATTGAGACAAATATTTTGCTGAGGTTTAGAATTAGTTTCTTAAACTTACTTTGATAGCAGTTATCTTTATACTTCTTTACCAGAAAAGCTGCGTTTTTGACCAAGTCAGCCAAAAATACCTATTTATCAATCACTTGTCTTAACTTGCACAGGTTAAGGATGAAAATTTTAAAAAAATTTTGTCCACCTAATTTGAAAATTTCAAAAGATTTTTAATGTATCAGTAGCTAAAAATTAGCTATTTAATCAGAAAATTGTTGTATTATTCTTTTTCTCCGACAAAATTGAAAGCGGTAAATTAAATCATTTGATGTTTTTGGTTGGTTGTTTTCGGATTAGTGCATTATTGCAACGATTGAAATTGCCCTAGCATACACGTTATCTGCTGATCATAAAAAAGTGAAACAAGAACTTTTGGGTGAAGAAATATAAAAAAAATTCATTTTTTTCACTCTTTTTCATCTACCTTTACCTTTCATTTAAAATCAAATTATATTGTTATATATCAGTTTTCCCAGCTGTCATTTTCTCTCTCCTACATTCTTTCGAATTGCAAAATTGTGAATTTCAAGCTTCACAGCTTTTGGTTTCCGACAAATTTGAAAGCGGTAAATTAAATCTTTTGATGTTTTTGGTTGTTTTTTTTCGGTTTAGTGCATTATTGCAACGATTGAAATTGCCCTAGCATACACGTTATCTGTTGATCATAAAAAAGTGAAAAAAGAACGTTTGGGTGAAGGAATATAAAAAAATTTTCATTTTTTTCACTCTTTTTCATCTACCTTACCTTTCATTTAAAATCAAATTATATTGTTATATATCAGTTTTCCCAACTGTCATTTTCTGCCTCATGCAGTCTTTTGAATTGCAAAATTGTGAATTACAAGCTTCACAGCTTTTGGGCTGCAGCATTTCACAAAATGTTTGTACTACTGAAATGGCGTTTTCCTGTCTTTAATCATCATCTTCTTTTTGAAATTTTCATTTGAAAGAAAAACTGAAGATAAAAATCCTTGTTATTGAAGGAATTTATAATGGCTTCCACCTAACAATTTCCATTTCTTGCAGATACACTTCGCTAATTTTAGAGGAGTATATTTGGTTAGTATGAACTAATTTATTCGGAATAATGAGGCATGTTGTTTCGGCAAAATTGAATTTTTACCTATTGGTCAAACTGCTAAAACTACCCTCACAGATGTTTTATTCAGAACACGTTGAGGCCGTCGTTCAAAATTTTTATATACTTTTGTGGGGTTTCGTTTAGGTTGACCCTTAAGTTGAAGTCCATTCGTGTCTAATTGGGACAATTTAAATAAAGTTTGTTTTTCATTTCACTGCGTTTTCTTAAAAAAAATATTTGACTTTAAAACAAATGATAATTTGAAGATTCTGTGCTTTCATTTCCAGCCCAGTTCTTCCTGAAGAATTAAAGTTTGCTAGAGTAACGAATGCATAGAAAATGTTGATAAGAAGGGAGAGAAGGCACTATAAAAAATTTTGAGGTAGCCATTGATTTGAAACCATGAAACATTCCAGCGCACATTTTATTAAAAAAAACCAATGAAGAGACGGTTCATTGAAACAAGAAGAAACCTGTCTTGACTCTGATAATTTTTCTTTTTAGTCTAATCTAAAACATGACATTCTTTAATGCCAACACTTTGTCTAGAGATGTTTTTTCAGTCAAAACACTGCCCAAGTTGACTTATTTTGGGCCTATATACGGCCGTGGCTCTCACCAAAGTCAATACAAACTCTTTGCGTAGCCTATTTTGGTCGAGCAGTCTTTTCATGGAAAATTTTTGTCGGAAACAAATTTTTCATGGGTCGAAATGTTTGATAAATGACAAAAATTTCTAGATTCCCCCTAGAAATACCTTTCAACAAAATAAACTAAACTTGATTTTTCCACTGCGTTTACCGCAAATCCTTTTCTACTATTTCTCTGACTCTTGAGAAAAGTGAATTGTTTGAAGAATCGGCTTGAATTCGGCGATTTTTTTCACGGCATTCACCGCATTCATCGCTAAAAACCGTAATTCATACGGAAATTTCCCGCATTAATCGTGATGGGTGTTCCAGAAAAGCACTCAAAATTCGAACCTGGTACGTTCTCACGATAAAAAAACTTTGAATGAGCCAGAAACCCACACAGTTCGAGCCCAAATGCAACCAAAAATGAATGACGCAGACTCTAACCAGTCCTATATTTGAACAAGGACATGAACAAGCCAACAAGCTATAATCAGATCACGGGTGATTATCGTCTGAATAAGTCTTATCATTAGTAACTATGGCCTGGAGTTCTGGAATGGCCTGATCATGGAGAATTGTGAACGAAGACCTCAATCTGGGTAGTTATTCTAGTCAGTCAAATGTCTAGGCCTGTCAAATTCCTTAAAAACTGAAATGATTACAAACCTATACGTAATTGTTCCCCAGTTACTCGGCGTTTTCACAAAATTGGCTGTTTGCAGAATCGGATCCAACTTTTAATATAAAACCCTCTACCTGATTTTTACTTCCGAAATATTTAAAACGAACAAAGATGAACGGCTTCCAATGAAACGCATCGCAATGACTTCAATAAGTACAGCCCAAATCTTTCTTCGCACCAATTTTTTCTGATAACACATTTGTTGTGACATCAATCACTGTGGATAATGAAAGAAGAGTCAACAGATTGTTCTTACAATTTTTAAAAGAGATTTATCGCGTAGCACATAGTCATCTTTATGAATCGTGCTAACGTATTAGAAGAATTTAAAACCAACAACTTATACTGACCATGCACACAGGAGATCACACAATAAGGGGTCAGTTCTGTAACGATGTCTTGGCCATTGAGTAGTCAAAAAGTCTGTTATGTCTCCAATCCAAAAAGGTATGCTACAATTTGAACGTAGTTTTTAATCGGCGAATTTATTTCTTTTTCTTTCTAAAGGAGCTTGCAAGTTGAATGTGAGTACCCTATAGAGATTGCGGCCACGTCTTACATTATTGCAATTCCTGAGCTTAGCCGGTTTTCCGAAGCAGTTTGTTAGAGGATCAGTGAATGACACCGCTCGTGAAAAACCGATCACAATTCAATATTTAAATATGAAAAGATATTTACTTTGATTTTCTGAATGGAATTGAGGGGGGAATAAAGGAGAATCAATCTAACATTTCATTGCTATCCTGAATATAAAGGAAACTAATTGATCTTATAAAAGTTCTGAGCTGACCCGAAGTCAGTTCTCTTTTGTCTTCAGGAAATAATTTAATTTCTTGGAAAAATTGTATAATAACTTTGATCCGCTGTGAATTTTTAAGGTTTTTTGAGTTGGGTACTGGTAAAAGTTTATGTGAACGTTTTTTTCACGATGGTTGCTGAGTGAATCTAATTTTAAATATGAGCTGACTCAGAATTTCTGATTTCATGAAATATGCTTTATATATTTATATTGTTGATTGCGTCAATAACTTTTTTAAACAAAATGAATAATGACATGGCAGACAATTTCTTCTCTGATGATTCACATATGACTTCAAATAAGTTGACTAATGCATTGATGCATGATTTTCCTTGGGTGAAATCAAGCCTGGTTTTGGTATAGTATTATTTGTTTGCCAACAAAACTCATGATTCTCTTACTGATCAAATTTTCAAAAATTTTAGAAATTGACGTTTACAGGCTGACAGATCTGTAGTTTACAAGGTCGGGTTTAAGGCCTTTGTTTCTTTAAATAGAAAAAGGAACTATCATTTTTCAAAACAGGTGTTAAAAACCTTGCATCTGCAAAAATAACATATTACCTGTGATGATATCTGAATAATTTCGCTATTTGACTTATCATGACCTGCAGAATTTGTTTTTAAGTGAACTAATGTTTTTGATTAGTTCAGTTGTTGATGCTGTAAAGAAAACGCAGCTTTGTTCAAGGTTTTTGTTTTACTGTTATTAAAAATGGTCGGATTAAATGTCTGCGACAGCTTTTTGCCTATTATTGGAAAAAAAAGTTTTTCAGAAAATTTGGTTCTACGTAACATGTGTTTTCTTTTTTTGTTTTGCAAATTTTTTGATGTGCCTGAAGAGGAACAAATTTCTTAATTTATCAGCCCCAACCAAGGCATTATAAAAACTCTTTTTATGAGTTTCGATAGTTTGGTAACTAAAATTCTCTGCTTTTTGTAACTGGCACAATTTTTGTCAGTTTTCTCTTCAAACTAGTTTTCAAAAATCTGATTTTGTTTGTGTATCTGGGAATTTGTTTTATTTTTATATCATGTTGATTCAATTCGGGACTTCTATAAAGAAACAAATCAGTCCAATAATGTATCATAACAATAAATAAATTGGACACTCTGTTGTCAATTTTAAAGTCTTCATTTGTTTTTTTTTCAACCTAAGGTAAAAATAAGACAGAAACATAAGAAACGTCTGTTCATTTTGCATTTTCAAATTTCTGTGCGAAACAATTTTTTGGGCCCAATGCATCAATCAATAAATGATACCGGGACAAGATCGCTGACAGAGGTTTTGGTGATAATAGTTTCTTGATGTTTTTTCAGAGGGAACTGATAAAGGCAACACTTTCTTGTTTCGCAAGGTGGACTGGTCTTCCATAAATTAATTTATGTTGAAAATTTCTCAACAATAATTCGTATTTAAAAACTGTATTACTTTTTGACAAAAAATTCATGTTGAAGTCCCCAAAATTGTAAATGTAATGATTTTCGAAATTGGAAACATATTGTAAAAACTAATCAAACTCTGCTAAGAATTCTTCAAAAAATCCCTTTTGGCTGTCTGTATATAACCGTAAAAAATCTGCCATTTATAATTGTAGTTTTTTTTTTGAAAGATGCCGTTTTTGGCAATTGGACCTTTTTTAAAAATAATTTCACCAGAAAAGCCAAAATTAATGCTTTTTCCGGTTCTCGACACGAATACTATCACGTAATCACCTCGAAGGTTTAGTCCCAGATGATCATTTACGGTAAGCCATGTTTTTTAAAGCAATGAACATGTTTTAATTTTAAAAATTTTGAAAAAAAAGTTGAGCTGGTTTTTTGTGAATTTGAGGACTGTCTGTTATTAGTATATAGGGACTATCGTTGCCTCTGTTTGGTTTTAGTAAGCGTTTTCCCATTATTTTTATCAAAAGTTTTTAAACGTTCGCAGATTCTGATGCCCTGGCCGCCTCAGCCTTTTAATTGAATCTGACATATCAAAACGCTAATGACACTTGGGCACCTTTTAATTGAAAATCTAGTCCTTGTCGAACAATGAGTTGATGGAACTGACCCTCGCCTACCTCCTACCACGTTAAATATCACTATTGTTGGAGCCATCATACTTTATGTTAAAATATGACAATATGTAATCGGTGTTTTGTACCTAAAAAATCCCGTTCGGCTGTCTGTAAATAACATTAAAAAATTCCGTTTCCAGTTGTAGTTTTTTTGAAAGATGCCTGTTGGCAATTTGAACTTTTTGAAGCTGATTTCTGATTTCTCCAGAAAACTCATACTTAATCTTTTTTTCCGGTTCTCGACAAAAATACAATCACGTAGTCACCTCGAAGTTTTAATCCCGGGTTATCATTACGGTCTCTTCAAGCCATTTTTCTCTTAGAGCAATGAACATATGTTAATTTTAAAAATTTTGGAAAAAAAGATGAGCTGGTCATTATGTGAATTTGAGGACTCTATGTTAATAGCATGCAGGAATTATCGTCGCCTGTAATTGGCTTTCGTAAGCGTTTTCCCATTATTTTCATCAGAAGTTTTTAAACGTTCGCAGATTCTGATTCCCTCGCTGCCTCATCCTCAATTCAGTTTTGATCCTCCGACAATAAAGCCAGGTAATTGTCAGCTTTGCAGCTGATAAATCAGATTGTCGTTTCATGCGATTAATTGGGTCGTCAAGTGAATCCTGCTTAAGTCTTCTTGATTTCTTTTTGTTTGTATTCTGCATCATGAAAAGCTTCAAATTTGTTTTTTGGTCTTCATCTAAATGTTTGGATTGAGACGCTTGAGGTTTGCCCTCCTTTCTCACAATTTCGTCCATTACTGATTTGACCCGTTTCTTGAGTGCACTATTTTCAAGCTCATCGAAATTTTTTGTACTATTTACAGAATAACAGTAGTAACAACCGTTTAAGTTCATTCGAGAGATTTTCAATTGACAATTTCATGTTGTTGTGATTAGCCCCGCCCAACTGCGCTAATTCATAGTTTCAGCATCTTTGGGGAGCCTTTCATGGATAACAATTTTCACATCCGTTATGTTGTCTGATATTTTTCGCCTGCTAAAGATAAAATCCTTGCCGGAATAAATTAGTTTTACAATTATTACAGCCATTCCGTTTTAAAAAAGCTTCAACGGATGGCATGCCTTGATTTCTTCAGGCGTTGTTTGATAATTAAAGTAATAACAATTTGATTTGCAAACATCAAAAAATAACAGTTTTCTTTAGCTTTTGTTCAGTTTACGAAACGTATTTTCTTGACATTTCACTGTTTACTTCAGTGATGTAATTCTGAGCATAACTTCATTGACTAATTCATTCTTTTCGCAGTTTTCAGCTGACTCATCCGCGTTAGCAAGATCTGAATTAATCATTTTACATATTCTGAAACAATAGTCTGGCCTTGAATACAAATATTAAAAGGGAAAGCGAATTTAAAGTAGCGAGAAAGAACCGACTGACTGCTAGCTTCTCATTCGTTGGTTTCAATTGTAGTTCTAAAATTAGACATCTAAAACTTCAAGAAGATAAAAAAAACAAGGTTTTTGATTGCTGCTGGTTTTTGAGACGCTTTCTAACATGGGTTGGCCAACTTTCCTTTGAACGATTTCACAACTAATCATGAAACAGAAAAGTGAAAAGTTGTAATGTACGAAATATGACGGTAAAAACACCAATAACAAAAGTCTCGTCACGCGAGAGTATGAATAATTGATTTCTTTTCGATTTGGATACGTCTAAGCAAAATAAATCGGAATACTGGCAACAGAATTCACATAAGTAAATGAAATTGGGAACAAGTTTCTATAAGGTTATCATTATAATTTAAAACAGATCGGTGTATAATCTTTCATTTTGTCAAAAGATTGCTCAACAGATTCCGGTTTATTTGAACATTTTTTATGCCATGTGTATTTATGTAAAGTACGGCGTCTAAAAATTCAAATATTAGGCTGAAAAATTAGTCAACGGTTCTCGAACTTGAAAGAATCCTTATCAAATGAAAAAACGCTTATCAAATGAATGTGAAGCCATGAACTTGAAGTCAACATAGAGAGCGATTGTAATTGAGTCTGAAATGTCAAAACGCTAATGACATTTGAGCACCTTTTAACTGAAAATCTAGTCCTTGTCGAACAATGAGTTGATGGAACTGTCCCACACCTACCTCCTATCACGTTAAATATCACTATTGTTGGAGCCATCATACTTTATGTTAAAATATGACAATATGTAATCGATGTCTTGAACTTTTTATACTGTTTATAAAAACATTTTTTTTCGAGTGGGCGGAAGGGGGCACGTAGTTGGGCAAGGCAGGTGGGTGGGGGAGGGACACGTTCGAGTCTGCTACTGGTCCGTGAGAGGTGGAGGTGGATTGATGTTTCTGAAGGTGGCACTGGAGGACCAAATCCTGTCTAGACTCTTGCAACCGTCACAGGAGTTCCGCCACGATCCGTCACATACGCTCTCGTTCCGCCCAAAGTGAATTTTTCGCATGCAGTAAAAATGATTCAACCCCTGATCGCGATAACTGGCAAAGCCATGTGAATTCACATAATAGTATCCAGGGGGTAGTTTCCTGAACAGGCATCTCTTTGCTTACAACTGAGATCACTTAATAAGTACAATAAAAAAACGACTTTAATGTGTTCCCGAAAGTGGTCAAATCATAAAAAATCAACTGCGGCATATTGCCAAAACTTCAAACACACACACACACATACACGTACGCACACACACACACACACACACACACACACACACACACACACACACATACACACACACACACACACACACACACACACACACACACACATGAAATATAGTCGTGGTCTCGCACAGGGGTCAAAAGAATTCAGTAAGCTGATATTTATTATCAATCTTCTTCCGAAGATTCAAAAAATTTAGCTCAAATGTGTAGCACTTATAAAAACGAACACAGTGAAAATTTTGATTAGCTAAGTATATTTTACATGATTGACGTGCAAAAAGTTTTTAGTTCCGAATCACGATGGTAATTTGTTAATTTTCTTGAGAATCATATATGGCCCTGGTACAATTGAATTAGTCAGTTTGAGTTTGAGGTCACGGGGTGTTAGAAACAGAGGTGGAACAAATTAACTTATGCTATATTGGCGTATAAAATGATAGCGCCAAGAAAAAATTAGATTGGAAATAAAGAATCGTTTTGTCGCCCTTACTCATTGAAACAACAATAAACTTCATCGGATAAACTTTTTCGTTCATTTTTTGATTTATTAGGATAGAAAAAATCTAAGTTTTTTATGTTCATTCAAAACTATCATCTCCTACCATCTTTTTTATGTTAGTTTGTCGGGATAGATGCTCCCAATCTATTTGATTGTTTCCTATTTCCTGTCGATTATCGTGAGGGCTCTGATAAATCAGACTGTGGTTGCTCTGCAAATGATGTTGATGCTAAAGCTTCTTCCTGATGTCATGACCTCAATAATGTATCAGCTTTGTGATTCTCCTTGAGATATGGCATCCTTTACTGTTGGCTCAATTAGAATTTGAATGTTGCTCACTAGAATAGTCCGGGGTGAGTTTTTTGGATTGTATGAAGGAACATTACAAAGCTGATGATGAGAGTTGCAGGGACTGTCTTTGTCCATTTATAGGCCTTGAACAAAAATAGGTTCGTACAAATCAAAATGTGTTATTTATGGTAAACTGATTCTGCATCCCGATCGTTATTCAACGGGAGTTAAAACCTTCTATTGCAAAAAGTCATCAGTGTCCATTGCAGGAATGCTCCAAATGATACGCAGAGGTTGAGATTTCATGCTTGAGGCGCCCGTTCCATTGTATGAACTGTTCTTGCTTGATGCGCAATAATTCCCGGACGATGCATTCCGAATCAAGCAAACCTTTGACAAAGATGTTTTTTGGGTTGTTTCGTCTATTCAAATTCACGCGGCAAACCATACATGCAATCTGGGCGGACGTGAAATTTTACTAAGAAATTAACTTAGCCTTTAACATAAACCCACACCATGGAAACCGTTCACAAACATCGGCTTCCGGTCAACTTGAAACTTTTTTCTGCCAGACCAGACAAGTGCAATTGGCTTTTTTTTCATTTCCCAAAAAAATTGAACGTCTTGGTTAATGCAGGGCCAAAATACTATCTTTCTGAAGGATGCTTCAGTTTTTTCCAGGATGTGTCTCGAGTGCTTTGGACAAAACCAAATTTCTTTTTGGGTAAAATGAAGGGAGCAACACCTATGAAAATGTTTCCGTTGTGTATTGACAATAACTCAATATGTTGTTCGAAACCTTCTTCTGCTACTAAAAATTGTCTCGAAAAACTCCTTCTGATTTGTCTTGTCATGTCTCGGAAAAGTTTGTTGGTTCTGTTTTCATTAAAAAAATATATTATGCAAAGTACCTTCTGTTAATTTTAAAGCACACTCTACCGTTGTCGAAATAGTCTTCGTCATCGTCAAGCTCAATTTCACAATAAGCGTCTTCACATGGTGTCTGCTCCCAAAGTAGGTATTTCAAATCAAAATTTAAGCCCATCATATCTATTGCCCGTCTTGTGAATCTAGATGACGCAGTCTATCAAATTTCCTCATTCCTCATTTGGCGTGAAAAAATGTTTGAGTGGTTATCAAGCAATCTGTAGAAAAAGCTGTTCCTCAAAAAATTTAGCGTTAAGCGTCTGACTGACTACAAGGACAATTGTTGTTATTTCTTACTCTTTGTTTGAGTAGTTTTGTTCCAAAGGAGTCTTTTTCCTGGAGACATTTTTACTGCATGTCTTTTTTGCAAAAGAACAACGGCATTAAATTTTTCATAGATGTCTAGAAGAAACTATCTTCTTTTTAGAAACCGTAAGGCTGTACAAAATCCGCATTTTAAATCATCAAAAATTTATTTAATCTTTTAGCGTTTATTTGACGAAATTCAGGCAGATTGAAGACAAGAATTTCAGCTCATGTAGTTGGAACATCTTAAATAATCTCCGAGATATGTCGAGTGATTATATAACCTTTACCGTCATGCTGATTCCTATTCGATAAACTTCCGATAGGCCATTTGTCTAAAGTAGGAGAAGACCATAGAGATAAGAAAAAATTTTCCCCAAACCCAGTATTGGAGTTCCCCATTCGTAATTTTGCCATTGATTTGCGCATGACGCTAAATCTCAGTTCTCAAATCTTCTTTCCTTACCACACAACTGGTGATGCATTAGTGACTACCCGAAAAAATAGTCGAAGTCACTCTATTAACCCAGTCTAGATCTGCCTGCATTTATACTCTGCATTTCAATGCAGGACGAAACTTATTAGAAAGCAGCATACCCCCTAATCCCTGACTGTATGTCTTCGATTATCTCAGCAACACATGTTTGGTATTGGCTTTTATACTATCTAGGAGTCTATGTTTTGGTTTCAGGAGACCCCTATAGGTTTAGTGTTGCTTGTTGCCGCACGTACTAAAGGAAAATTCGTTACTGTGGGTCCTCGATAGTACAGTCGTTTCTGATTCGGTCATTTTTCTTTTCATCCTTTTTTCCAAAAAGGACAAAACTCACACAGTACAATATACAGCATTCTTCAAGTCAAAATGTTTTTTAGTCTGGACACCACTGTCGTGGTCTCAAGCACGGGTCAAAAAAATTCAATAGTTGAATTTCATTTGTTAACTCTTTTTTTCGCGTTTTATCCATGCAAAAACATGCTGAGAATATTTAAATTAGCTACAGATACATTACCTGATTGAGAAACGAAAAAATATCTGTTCCAAGTTACG